>NC_061121.1:83049613-83349613 GCF_002878395.1 Capsicum annuum
TGTGTACACCATGTGTTTGATTCAATGCCCTAATGAGTTCCATGTTAATTCCTTCGAGTTTGGGGTTACAATCACGCATTTTAGGCTTAAATTCTTTGACCATAATGTTTATGTGCCTAGTTGGAACACAAATTTGGGGTTAAAATCTAGTGTTTTGAGTGATGTGTAGAACTGTCGACCATGCTCTTAGGTACCACGATTGCAGCACTGCAATTGCAGTCCAGGTTCTTCTATCGCCATACCTGAGAGCAGTTGTTTGCTGAAACCAAAATTTCTGCACTTCTATTATTTTACCCCAAAACCCTCTATAACAATACCACATGAGTTCATCTGATTAGTCAGGTATGATTTTGGTGTGGTAAAGCTAATGATGGTCTGGATTGTATAGCTTACAGGTACTAGACCACAAATATATGAGACTTTGACAACACTAGGTTCATGGTCACTGAATGTCAAAACCTCTACTATGGTGACCTTCCTAGGACTAAATTACTCCCAAAAAAAAGTATTTGCCTTAATAAAGTGAAGGAAAAGCCCCCAGGATTCAATGCCAGACTTGCGGTCATCGGGCAGATGTGTTTAGCCCCGGACCCCTACTATGCTAATGAGCATTGCGTACATGAGTTCTATGCAAACCTTAGCATAGTTTCTTTCACAAAACCAGTAATGAAAATTTGGGGTAAGCAAGTGAACTTTGGATCAGAGTGGATTAATGAGATTTATGGGCTCTCTGATGCTGTCATGGAGCAGTTCCAGGCAAAAAGATGCGAGCCAAGGACTTAGATGGCAGACATATTATTTCTAGGCAAAGAAGTTCTCTAGGCCACCAACAAGAGAGACATATCTATGAATGGATTTATAGTAGAGGCCAGGATTTACCTAAATATCATTTGCAACAGAGTATCGCCATTCACTCACATGACTACTGTCACAAATCAACAAGCTCAGATGGTGGCTTGCATCCTAGCTGGTATTTCTCTGAACATGGGTAAAATTATGATCTTTGAGTGAAGGCATTTCAATAATAATGGAGGTACACTTTTTTTTTCTTTATTTATCACTTAGCTATGTAGATGGGAAAAGGCGGAGGAATATGCTGCAGATATCTGGGTGCATCCAAGCCCCTGTATTCTCACTCGAATTCCGAGGTGAGGGTGCCCTTAGTAAGAGTAAGAAAAGGATGGTGGAATCATTAAAGGCAACCCAGGAGGATACAGACTCTCATAGGCCTTCTTCAGCCAACCACTTCGATGAAATCTCAGGTGAGATACGAGTGATTAAGGAGCTATTGTGTAAATTGCCTTAGGGACTGAGAGAGTCCTTTATTGCTCCCCACTCATATGTATCCCAGTCATATTATGAGAAAAACTGAGAGGATCAAAAGAAGAAAGAAGCCATAATTGCCATATTGGAGAGAGCCTATTTAACCTTGGTTGCATCACACAGGGACCTCAAGGTATCGAACAATAAGATGGTGAAGAGAGAGAAGAAGAGAGATAAATTCTTCACAAAGATGTGGAAGGGGGGTAAACGGCATCTTCAAGGTTCTCAAGCCCCAGAAATGACTACCTTCACTGAGATTAGACATTGATGACGAGGCCCATACTGATTGGTCAAATAATGATGTCGATGGTGATGGTACAAATTTAATAGGAGAGTAAATCTCTTGAGACAGATTTAGGGAGAATTATTTTTCTCATTATTTATTGATTATATAGGGAGGACACTGCTAGCTTTTTAGTTAGGGTTGTTTTTTCCTATATTTGTATTGTTTTGATGTGTTGCTGGATATTTTTATATTGCTCTGTTGACATTCTGGATGCCATTTTTTGGGATGTTACATTTGGACACTCTGATGGTGCCCAAATTTTCATGGATTATCATGTGGTTTTATTTTTAATTTCTCTTTTTACTTTAGATTTGTTTTGAGTATAGTGATGCTCGACGAGCCTTGCCCTATGATAGATTGAGTGACGACATTCTTAAGGGTAAAGTGTTGTATTGGCTATTGAGATATATATGCAGGGGAATTCTCAGTACTGGTGGCATCAAATTCATAAATGCAAGGGAATTCTGAGTACCCGTGGCATTGTAAATTTGGGATAACATTATATGCCATTGGCGAAGTCTGAGTAGCCATATAGTTGGTTTGCCCATATTGAGCCTAAATGTGAGACTATGGATTTGGTTGTTTCCATGAGTTAGCAAATTATGCGTGATGAAAATACAAAACAAGCAATCCCCTCCATCCAAAAACATTTAAAAAATGAAGTGGGATTGGTGTGAGTAACCTTGTAACAAGATGTTTTCTTTTTTTATGACTCTAAAATTTTGGATTCTACATATTGATAGATACTCCATTGTTTGCCTCTAATATAAGGGGAAATTTAACCTCCTTGGTGAGTTCACACGCCACATGTGGTGAGTTTTTTTGTCTAAATCTCGTGTATACTTATGTCATCTAGAACTTGCCCGCTTCATCTCTCAAGGCTAATTTTGATTGCATTTGGTTGGAGAAATGATCTTAGGCCATCGTTGTGACTTTTGGACCCACTTTAGGCTAAAAATCCTACTCATGAATAAATGTTTTCCCTATTCACCCACTTTAAGCCTTTATACCATTCGTTAGGAAATGCATTACAAGCCGTGAGCCATTCAATTTTTATCCCTCCTTTAAACCATACCCTTCTTGAACTTGAAAATACAACTTGAGGCTAAAAGCTTAAGTTGGGGGTAGTAAATATGGAAGGAAGTAACCTTGGGCCACAAAATTGTTATTGAATGCCTAGGTGTTTAAACACTGAGAACATAAAAAAACAAAGAAACAAAAATTAGGCATGTGAAAAAGGAGAAAACAAAGAGGAGTGGCTCGCAGTCAAAAAATTAGATTAAATAGTGTGATGTAGATGTTCAAGTAAGGGTTTAGTCATGTTGTTCCTAAATGATATCCTACCCTAGGGGTGTGCATCGGTCGGTTCGGTTCGGTTTTATGTGTTATTGGTTTGGTTTATCGGTTTTGATTTTTTAATATTTAGAACCAATAACCAACCAATAAGATATTTTCTTATCAGTTTCGATTTATCGGTTTTTGGTCCTTAACGGTTTCGATTTCGGTTTAACCAATAAGAAAATACTTACAAAATAGAAATAGTAACAACTAACATAAAAAAATAAAATCTTCATTATCACCAAAATCCTATGCAATGCATTTTAGTTTATAAGAATCTTCAAACTTGAACTGAATGTTAGAAAATAAAATAAAATCCTAATTGTTGGAAGCTATAAATGCTTCAAGCTTTTCAATTCGATAATAGTTGAGCTTTATATTGTGCCTTTGTTGTCCTGAATAGGTTAATACTTTGTGAATCACTAAATTGTGAATAGGTAGTGCATATAATATATATACATACATATATATATATATATATAGAGAGAGAGATTTATATATATAGCATAAATAAGGATAAAACAATAATTTAGTGTATCCTTATTGGGTTGTTAGTTTAACCGATAACCCAATAAGCTAAAACCAAAACCGAACTGTTTACCTAATAGATTTTTTTATAAACCAATAAAAAACTGCTAACCCAATAACCGAATACCAATAACCCAATAACATTTTTATCGGTTCAGTTTATCAGTTGGTTCGGTTTTTGCATACCCCTATCCTACCCTAACCCAAACCAATGTTACAAGATTAAAAATACCTTTGATATCTCCAACCATTTTCTTTCTTTGTAGTGGCATTTGAAAATAGGGGCAAGCCTATGGTATGTCACTTGTTAATATAGAGAGTTTTTTTTAGAGAAAGAGTTTTGCACTTAAATTTCTTGTTGCATATTTAGTAACTTGGTGTGTGAATTTTTTTCGTATGAATAGGCATGTGAACAAGTTGAGGTAGGTGTTTTTGTCAGATTTTAAGCAATGGGACAAAGGGGAGTATGGCTGAGTTTTGGTCAAAAATAATTCGCTTTTAGAGTATTGGTTGTTGTTCCTTGGTTGCTTTTGAAGTCTTGTGCATCCTTAGATATTGCCTTTTTATGATGAGGGGTGTAGTGAGAATAGCTTGGCCCATGTACAAATAACTACTTGTGGTAGTGACTAAGATTGAAGTCATTGTGATCTTTGAGGCATCTAATTTGGGCATAAATATGCTTTGTCTTATGGTTAGAGATAGTGTTGCTTGAGTACAAGTAAATCCTCATGTTGGGGGTGTTGATGAATGGTGATTTTCCACTCATTCTCACTCATCATTCTTGCACATTACTATGTTATGAAGTAATAAATGAGACATTAATATGATTAATTGCATTAATATCTACATTTTGTAAGCACATGGTTTATAAGATGGAAAGATACAAATTGGAGCTAAAAAAGATCAAAAGAAAGCAACGAAGTGCAGATGAAGACCTTGAGCAGATATAACCTTAGTTACCACGGTCATAGTCTGAGAGCCACGATCGAGATCAGTTAAGAAAGTCAACTGACCGCGACTACCATATTTGCGATCGCAGTGAAGTCTTTGCTATCGTGACTTAGCATAAAAATGAAGCCCAAGGACAGAAATGTAAATGCATGTAGTTGATCCTAAATTTGTCAAAAAAAAACTTAAATCCTAATCATGGATATATTATACAATTTCAAATTCTTGGAATATTGTTCTAGCTCTTAGCCTCCATACTTGGAGAAGAAAATATTTTATTAATTTTGGGCAAAGAATACATTGGTGTGGCTTCTAAGTGAAGGATTATCTAACTCCCATTGAAGATTTATGGATATTCAAAGTTTGAAGTAACATTCACTTAGCTTCCCATAGATCTAATCAGTGGAGGTTATTGGTTATATCTTGTCTACTATTTCTATGAGTAGCTAGTTTTTTCTCAGGGGATTATGCTAGGGTAGGGTGTAGTACCCCACCTTTTTCCTGGTTTAAATTCGTCTCTAGAACATCAAATATCTTGCTTCAAAGATGTATATATTTTATTCCATATGAAATTTTTAAGATTTTGACTTTTTATCCCGTGGGAAATTGAATAAGCTTTCCATCGATACCAAATTTACCCAAATCCTACACTCGGGCAAAAAGTTAAAGCCATTTTAGTGAGATAGTGTACCCCCTGATACTTTAGCTCATCGCGGAGCAAGACAAAATGACAATTGTCAAAATCCAGTAAGCCTCCATAATTCCACCGCGTCGCGGTGGCTTTCCAGTTCGCAACCAAGGTGGCAACGCAATTTCCACAGCGTCGTGCCAAGGCTTAGTTTCCCAATTGTCCAATTTCCAGTAAGCTGGAGCGATTATGGCGCGTTGCGCCAATCTGTAAAATCAAGATTTTTTTCAGTTCTAGATTTTAATTCAAAGGGCAAGACGGTCATTTTTCTACCCCTATATATACTTTTTAACTTGATATTTCTTGTTTATTTCACCCAAATATACTAGTTTTCTCTCAATTTTCTTCAAGAACAACCATTAGGGTTCATAGCTCAAGACACAAGTCATCAAGATTTCTTCGTAAATCTTCCGAGAATCATATAACAACGTATGCAGATGTTAATTATTGGGTTCCTTCCACCCAAGAAGTTCAAGAATCCTTTTATATATTCAAAGATCTTATATTTATGAGTTTTCATGATTCATGTGAATTGAAATTAAAGTTCATGTTATTATTGAGTTTTAATTCATGATTTAGACTATCAATTTCAAGAGTTGATTCTAGTATGTGATGAATTGTGTGATGTTCATGATAAACTCTCTTCAAGTTGTATGATATTGATGTATTCATGATAATTGAGCATAGAATCTGTGGTATAACCAAAGCATGCTCCCCATATGTTTGATAGAATGCTTAAGTAAAGAAAATAGTGCCCTCTTAAGTATGTTAAGCATGAAATCCCCAATTATGTGATAACTAGTGCATGCCGAGCATTTGTGAAATTCCTTAGTGAATGTATTATGATAAGTTGCAGGCATTCTTAAAAATATGTATTCCTTATTGAACAACAATGAGGCATTAGTATGCATTCCTTATACATTTACATGTTTATGACATTCAAGTGATTGACGAGATATCGTATTGATTGTGTTGTGAATTAAATCCATTGTTATGATGCTCAAGTGTGGTCCTGTCTTATTTATTCATGCTATCGAGTCCTGGGGGTATTTATAATTGAAAATTTAGCTGCGTGTCTAGTATAGAGTCAGTCTCAAGATAATTTCAATCGTGCTATGATTATTAGAATTCAGCTAGTACAGAACTTAAGTAAATTCAGTAATCTCAGTACTAGTTCAATTCAGTCTCAGTATCAATCTAATCCAACTCAGTATTCAGTTCTAATTTAATAGTATTCAGTAGTATCAAGTATTCGGTTCAGACTTCAGTGAAACTCGGTAGGCTAACAGGAATTCAGTAGCATTTCGTTAGATTACGAAACCAAGTAAATTACATCAGCTCAGTCAAGCAAGATGGCCAGTAACAGATTTAGCTCAGTCTATAATAGTCTAGGAATTAGTTCAGTGTCTTTTCAGTTAGGAGTAGAATTTAGCACTGAGCGAGGGTAGGGATGACGGCTTCCCTGTTATTTTAGGTAGAGTCTTTAATAACAATCCCTATACTCCTGAACTGAGTAGCCAACGCAGGATGAGGAGTCACCCGTCATATTAGGCTTGAATACCTCCCCGGAGTCACCCGTTATATTAGGCTTGGCTCCAACCAGATGTCACCTGTTATATTTGGCATTACATCCTAGGTTCAGAGAGAAGTGTCTTTACCCATGGCATGATACTGACACCCTTCCTACTGGGGTTATAGGTCGGACACCAAAGAAGCTAGAAGGGGCATGTTAGTTAGATGCCTACCTCCCAAAGTCTCAGTTTCAGATTCAGTCTTAGTAAAAGAATTTAGCTAAGGAGTTACCCATTATACTAGGCTTGACTACCTCTAGAGATTACCCGTAATATAGGCTTAATCTCAGATTCAGACAATCATATTCAATATCAGTAGACTCAGTGATCACCCATCATATAGGCTTGATCTCAGATTCAGACAATCATATTCATTATCAGTAGACACAGAGATCACCCGTTATATAAGCTTGATCTCATATTCAGACAATCATATTCATTATCAGTACACTCAGAGGCCAACCGTTATAGAGGCTTGATCTCAGATTCAGTTTGTCAAGTATCAGACATCATTACCAGTAAACTTAAAGGTCACCTATTATTTAGGCTTGATCTCAGATATAATAAATCTGTATCAGTATCAGCAAGATTAGAAATCAATCTCAATAGACTCAGTTATTCTGTCTCTCAGTATTAGTAAACTTAGACAGCAGTACTAGTAGACTCAGTCATCAGTAAGTCAGTATTCAGAAACCAGTATTTAGAGTTCGTATTCAGTGTTACTAGGATTCAAGTTTTGGTCTATGCATTCATGCATATGTCCTCATTCAGTAGTCTCATGTTATTCAGCTAACCTATGTTCATACATAAGTCCTTGCATTTAGCCTTACCTCATCTAGAAAACCAGTATATTTAAAGTACTAACGCATACTTTTATCTTGTGCTATGGTGTCTTATACCATAGGTTTCGATGCACGAGATCAGAGCACTCTTAGCAGTCCAGACTCAGTTAGCAGTAGTAGATATAGCAGTGAGTCCTCTTTATTTGTGGATGATCCTTATTTTATTACGGTATTAGACTTAGTTTATTTTTAGTAGACAGAGTTAGTTGGGGACATTTACCATCAACTCCATAGTTCAGACAAGTTTAGAGGCTTTTCAGATAGATGTATTAGTATTTATTTTTTAGTATTGAGTATTTTTAGATATTTGAACCTTATAGCAAGTTTCCACCAGTTTTCTACATTTATTTCAGTATATTATGCAGTTGGCTCAGGGACAGATATCAGAAAAGGGTTAGCTTGTGGTCCTTCAGGATCATGAGCATCGTGTGGTATTTTGGTTTTAGAAAATCGAGGCATTACAAACTTGGTATGAGAGCCTAAGGTTCAATAGTATTGTAGGAAGTCTGAAATCCACATTTAGTAGAGTCTTGTGCATGGGTGTGTTGCGTGCCACATTTATGTATAGGAGGCTATAAGATGTTTTAGGAAAAGTTTCCTTTATTTCATGTCTGAGATTAAGCTATATTAAGGTCCTCTAAGAAATATATGTAGATTTTTAGCATGCTTCACTCATTTCAACTCCACCTTAATTTCAAGGTAATAGAAATAGTGAAGCTCAAAGTCCTAGAGATAGGGCTTTATCAGGCTGTCCCTGCAAATAGTTATGGGATCCCCTACACGCTCAACAGTATTTCATCATATTCTTTCTCAGAATCCTATGATAGCATATGACCTAAGTTAGAAGAATGAACCCAGGATTTTAGCAGTAGTAGAGTTGGGATAGCGTTAATTATATTGAGCAGATTATGTATTCATGGGGATAGTTGTATAAGAGGTAAATCAATAGGCTTAAGCAGTGCATGCAAGAATTTAAGGTTATTGATCGGAAACTACGTGTGAAGGTATATGATGATGATGGAAGAAACTAAAGAATGTTAAGAGTTGTATTCCAAAAGATAGTATTAGCAGTGAGTTTTATACTTTCAGGTGCAGACTTTCCAGATAAGTTTATCATTCATGTGCATTATTATGCCCCAGACTCTAGAGTAGATTGATTGTAGTTCAGTTTAGAGTTTAGTAAAGTGTTCTTAGACTTATGGTGATGAATTGAATCTAAAGAGAAGAGTATAGTTAAAAGAGTACTGAAGAAGTATCTCAATTAAGTATAAGTTTTAGCATGAGTCAGTCAGTAAAGCCAGTAAGTCAGTTTAGCAGTCGACAGTCAAATTTGTGCAGTTTGTTTTCTCATCTTTTCATCAAGTCATGCTATCTGAAATCTCAAGGAAAGATAAGTATTCCAAGGTGTAAAGTACTAGTAGTTGCAAGATAAGTTCAGTTTATGAATCATGCATTAGTTTCAACTCTCCGAGGTTCAGTTATGATCCAGTTTGTAGGTTCCTTGTACATCACCTCAATATTTCGATGAAGTAAGCATTCTTAGAGGGACATAGTGTCCCAAGGGGGAGATACCCTATGATTCACAGATGTTTTCAATTCGTTAAACCTATTTAGTTGCATGTTCAGACGTTTATAAAAAAGCTAGCATCCATTATCATTCCATAATCAGTCAAGCATTCAAAAGTCAGTTCAGTCAAGTATTCATACATTAGATATACATGTTCAGTAGAAAATCTCAGCTTAGCAGTGTATTCAGTCATGCATTCACGAGAACAACTCAGTCAAGAATCCATGCATCAGATATGCATGTCCATTATGAGAATTTAGCTTATGAGTAGCTTCAGTTGTGTATTCCATGCATCAGATATGTATGTTTAGTATGAAATATTAGTATATTAGTAGTTCTAGTCATATAGTTATGTTTCTCATGTTCATGTCCAGCAAGTAAGTTCAACCTACTAACACTCTCATCTTAGTTAGTCTCATTCGAGGACGAATGTTCCCAAGGGGGAGATATTGTAATACCCCACCCTTCTCCTAGTTCTAATTCATATATAAAACATAAAAAATCTTTCTTTAAAGATGAATATATTTATTCCATGTGAAATTTTAAAAGTTTTGACTTTTTATCCCGTGGGAAATCAAAAAAGCTTCCCATCGATACCAAATTCGCCCAAATCCGACACTCAGGCGGAGAGTTAGAGCCATTTTAGTAATGTAGTGTACCACCTGGTACTTTAGCGCATCACGGAGCAAGCCAAAATAGCAAATGTCAAAATCCAGTAAGACTCCGCGATTGGACTGCATCGTGGTGGCTTTCCAGTTCGCAACTAAAGTGGCAATGTGATTTCCACCGTGTCATGCTGTAACGCCCCGAATCTGGTACCCAGAATGCTACACGGTCCTTATGATCCCGAAGGACCATAAGATAACCCATGACTAATATTTGTAACTGAGCACTGAATAATATACTATAATTATACAGAATATAAGCTGTAAGGCCATAAGGTTCAAAACTGAACTAATATTGAATATAAAAAATATCTATAATAGGGTATAACAATACCCAAAAATTGAAATAAACTGTCTGAAACATGCTACAGTCTAAAAGTCGCTAAACTTTTTGAAAATTATGGTGTTTATGGGACATGTCCCCAACTAACTCTGAACTGCAAAAATAATAAAGTAATCAAATAATCATGCTATCCTCGAATAGTGAAGACTCACTGCTAGTCTGGATGCTGAATGTCTGATCTATAAAGGATGCTCGAGAGCTTGTGCTTCTAAAACTATGGAATAAAACACCATAGGAAAAATGACTGACTGAATGCAAAAGGGTTCATATGCATGGACAACACTAACTGACTGAATGATATGAACGTGAGAATACATACATGAATATGTAACTGTAACTAAGATCGTGATAGGACTGAATACTAACTTCTGACTACTGAGTCTACTAATAATATGGATCTACAAACGTCTGAGTTTACTGAGGCTGGGATACTGTAAACTGAGGGAATAATACTACATTATGGATACATGAATAACTATTTTTTGACAGTTCTGATTATGAAAAACTAGTCTGGTTGAATTTATCTGACAGTCCTGAAGATGAATACTGATAACATGAATTTCATAGAATTAATATACTATTAGCTGAGTTTTTGATAACATTATTATGGAGTATGAGTACTGATAATATAAGTGACTGTATCTGACAATCCTGCTACTGATGGAACTAGCTGAGTTCTTTACTGTATCTGAGTTGACTATATCTAACAGTTCTAGATTTGTGTAGAACTAAACTGAGTTCTATTACTGAGACTGGATCTGTAACTGAGACTATGGGAGGTAATCATCTAACCGATATGCCCCAAAACTAAATTGGTGAGGTCCAACCTGTAACCCCAGCTGGAAGGGTATCAATACAGTGCCATGGGTAAAGACAGAATGAGGTAACCCTCTCTTATAGGAAGCTCTTCCGTTAACCCTCATATAGGAATAACTCCAAACAAGATGTATTAGTAGCCCTACACATAGGGGTATATCTAAACCTACACTGGCTACATAGTTTTGGAATGCAAGGATCACTTCTAAGGATCACACCCTCCACTGAATAATAGGTGAGTCCCCATCTTTGGGTTTACACAGTGCTGAATCCTACTCCCAACTGAATAGACACTGAACTGAACCAATACTAATGGTATTGTTTAGCGGAGCTAAACTGAGTTCACTGAGTTTTGTTGACTGACAGAATACTAATGAGACATGATGACTGACTCAGATCATTGAGAATCTTAGGATTACTAAGATTACTGAATGGGACTGGACTGATACTGAGTTTACTGAGTTTTCTTGAGTTAGATGACTGATTGAATTCTACTGATCATGGCTTGACTAAGAGTATCGGGAAAACATGACATGGCTCTAGGCACATAACTAAATTGTTGGGTACAAGTACTCCCAAGACTTGATAGCATGAAAATGACAGGACATGGCACTTCTTGAAAACATGACCAATATCAACAATTCATAATACATTAATTTGGGGATTTCATAAAGCACATGGTTATCATAGTCTTGTACATGAATGGAATTGTATATAAACATGTCATACTTGCTTTAACCTAATATCATGGACATTCCCTCAACCATTCATAATGCAATGGACATTCCCTCAACCATTCATAATGCACACAATATCATGGAAGTAATTCTTAGTCATAGGGTAAAGCATACACTTATCACTTGGATCACAATTAAGCTATAATGCATAATTTCTAGTCTCTTAGGTATTTTATCAAACACCTAGGATGCATGACTTAAGGCATAGGCATTACCATCAAATTAATACAACAAAATTATAGGCTGAAGGGCGTGAGTCCAGTAGACGCCTGAAAGACTATATAAAAGTCAAATCTTTCATCCCTTAATCTTTGCCTGTGTAACTTCATATTTCAACCTAATTTCATATGTTTTAGACCACATACTAGCATAGGTTTATGAACAACTCATTAAAATTCCAATTTTGGAATCTACAACCATAACCACATAAACATAATCAACCCACAACAAAATATTCACAATACAAGATTTAAAACTTGATTTTTGGGCTTCATGGATGAAAGGAATCCATGAATGAACATTGCTCATACCTTAGTTCTTCATTATATGAAGATTAATGGATAGATTCTTGAATTTGAGTCTTGAATATAAATCCCCAATTGAAAATCCTAGCTTGTCCTTGAGAGAAACTTGAGAGAAACCCTATATTTTGGATAAAATATGGCTGAATCACGTGTAATTGGGTTTATATAGGGTTGATAAATTGACCCTTTTAATCCTTGGATGAATATTTTATTTCTGAGAAAATTTCCTGATTTGGCAGACTGGCGCAATGCGGCTCTATCGCGCCATGTCACTAGAAATTGTCAACTGGGAACTTGGCTGACAACATGACACAGTGAAATCACGTTGCCTTACTAGATGGGACCTGTAAGTTCACCGCGATGCGGTGGTATCACACTGAGACACTGGAAAAGGACGATTGTAAATTGGAGCCCTGACGCAACGTGCCATAATCACGAAGGCTCACTAAATTTTGATGATTTCCATTTTGACCTGCTTCGCGACACGCTGATGGCTCAGGTGGGACACTATCTTACTAAAATGGCTCTAACTCTTCACCCGGATGTCGTATTTGAGCAAATTTTTTATCTTTGGAAAACTTATTGAATTTCCCATATGACATAGTGTGAAAATCTTGAAAATACCATATGTATAAAAGTTGATTCATCTTTGAAATAAGTATTTGATATTTTTGGGATAAATTTAAGCAAGGTAGAAGTATGGGGTATTATAATATCTCCCTTTTGGGAACATTTGTCCTTGAATAAGACTGACTGAGATGAGAGAAACAATAAGCTGAAGTATATTCTGAACATGAAAAACTAAAACAGGACTACTTGACTGACATTACTGCGATTCATATTGAGCATGCATATTTGATGTATGATTTTATGATTGAGCTGATGTATGACTGGATGATTGAGAGTACTGATAAGCAGATCACACATATCTAATGTATGAATACATAATTGAAATGACTCATGAATATGCAACTATATATGTAAGGGTAAAGATACCAGGTTTGAAATTAAAACTGAGCATGAAATTGAATACCATATTTGTAACTGAAATCTGAACATGAAATTGGATAAGCTTGAGAAAAGCTATTACCATAGGCTGAGTTTGAGCTTAATTGCTAAATATGTATGAGCGAAAAACATGAGAATATAACTGGGTCTGGAATGTGATACATGAGCTAAACATCATTATCTGAACCGAGCCCCCTAATATATGGCTCATGGCTGAGATAAAACTTGGGGGTCAATTTATTTGTACCCCCTACCCCTAAACTGGATTCATTACAAGAAGAAAGAATGAGATATTCTTGTCATGAAAGTCTGGGGATTCATAGTGTATCTCCCCCTTGGGATGCTATGTCCCTCAAAGAATACTGACTTGGATGAGTCGCTGAGAAAACTGAAGAGATACACAAGGCATCTATGAGCTAAGTCTTAACTAAATATTTGGGATCTGAAATTGAGGCATGATACATGAACTGGGTTGAGCTTGTTCCTATCTAGTTGGTTCATCTTTAAATGGTTAAATTCATGAGTCTTAAGATAGCACGTCTAGATGGAAGGGATGAAAACCCAAACCATGTAAACTTGTCAGTCTGATTGATAGACTGACTTTCTAGTTTTATGGACTAACTCGTGGTAAAAACTTGCAATCGTCTGGAGCCTTTCTTTAGAACTCTTTTTATAGAGTTCCAGTGTCCTTAGGGTGCAAGGAAATATTGGCCTTGTCTAAACAAGACAGCTGAATAAGAAAATCATCACATGGCTAAAGTTCGGCAAGATAAGTTGAGGCCTAAGAACAGTCTTTAAGATGAAATGAATAAGCCTCTTGCACTGCAACTGATATTACTAAAAAGAGTCACATTGGTGCTGAACACAAGTTCATAAATATGCTAACTTATCTGATTAACTGGGTAGCTGATAGCTGAATATTGGACGTGTAAGACTGAACTGTACTTGGTCTGAATAGATGGACTGAGACTATAAAGTATTATACACAAAAGGTAATGGCTGACTAGGTAACATAAGGTAACTGAGCATGAATTTGTGAATACGGTATTATCTGAGAATGCAAGACCAAGGCGTATAACACGATTCTGAAATAGTCTGTAGACTTGTATGCTATGGTCAAGCAAACTTAAAACTAAACTGAGTTGTTAATCTGATTACTAGACTGACACTGTGACTAAGATTATAACTAAGACTCTAACTGAGACTTATACTTGAACTAAATACTGAGTTTTGATAACTCAAACTATAACTGACATGGTAACTGATTTTTTTGGATAGCCATGCAGTGAAGACCGACATATGTTGAGAATCGGAATCTATACTCTTTCTCACACTCTGTACTTTCCCAACTTCTAATTACAACCTCTTACTAGCCCTTTATTGGAAAACTAACATAAAATTCAATCCTATCTTCATCACTACACCCTTGTGTAAAATAAGCATACAACAATCTTGTTTTAACATAAGACATCCACTCTCTCCCTTCTAAGTAACTGCCCATCACTACACTGTGTTCACAAAGAGAGCTCACTGAAGGGTTAAATCAGGAGGACATGAAGCATGAATGGACACTAATTGAACATGACACTTGACTGAAGCCTGAGGAATTGAATATAAACATCATTGATTCACCAAGAGGTCTAAACTGAGGATATGCATAACATAGTATGAATTTAATTGATCAATAGAGGCGTAGCATGATCCATGTAAGTTGAGTATACTGTAAAGCATGACATGAGTACATGAGTCATGAGATGCATGACCGGAATTTTTAGTTTTCTGCATTCGTGGGACATGATTTGCATTACTAAGGGGAATAGAATTGAACTCCTTATGTTGGGAACTGGAATCGTACATGATTCTATGGAAAGCATATGAATATAAGTGGTGTTCATGGAACTGAGATGTGAGAAATGCGTAGGCATCATGCTGACTGAAGTACCAAACTTTACACTGAGATAAGGATGGTCGGGAATCATCTTCCCTTACTATTTTTCTATAGGTACTGGCACTACTACTAGAATCTGGGAGCCTAAATTGGTCACTTGATCTATCTACTCCCCCTTGGCTTTAAGCCATCATCATAAGTCCGTGAATACTTTACTAAACTCTAATTGAACTGCAATCATCATCACATACTTATACTCTCTATGACATATGCATTGCCTTACTAAACACATTATTTACTTCTGTTTCTTCATATACTACTAATATTACATGTCCTAATTCACATCCATACCTTCATACTTGATTTTAGATCAATACTCATAAATTTTTGCTTGCACTGTTCAAGCGTACTGGTCTACCGTGGTACGACTATCCCCATGAACACATAATTTGTTCAACTTGGATAATGTTATTCCAACTTTACTACTACCAAACTTCTGAGTTCATGCTTCTAACTATAGGTCATATGCTATCATAGAATTTTGAGATGACATATCTAATTTTAGGTTCATGAATGAGTTCTCATGACCATAAATGAGATCTGTACAACTTTGGAATGTAACAAAACTGATGGGATACTTTTGATACTGTCGGTAATCCCATAACTATCTACGGGGACTGTCTGAAAAAGCCCTATCTCTAGGACTTTGAGCTTCATTGTTCTATTACTTTGAAAGTAAGGTGAAGTTGACATGAGTGAAGCATAAGGAGAATTTATATGAGTTTCTTAGAGAACTTTTCTACGGCATGATCTGAGACATGAAAGAAAGGAAACTGGTCCTAAAATATCTCATAGCCTCCTGTACATAAATGTGGTGCATAACACACCCATGTACAAGACTCTGCTAGATGCAACTTTTCAAACTTCCTAGGACACTATTGAACCTGGCTCTAATACCAAGTTTGTAACGCCCCTAATCTGGTACCCGGAATGCTACACAGTGCTCATAAACCTGAAGGACCACAAGCTAACCCATGACTAATATCTGTAACTGAGCACTGAATAATATACTATAATTATACAGAATATAAGCTGTAAGGCCATAAGGTTCAAACCTGAACTAATACTAAATTTAAAATAATGTCTGTAATGGGGTATAACAATACCCAAAAACTAAAATAAACTGTCTAAAATATGCTGCAGTTTGAAAGCCTCTAAACTATTTGAAAACTATGGAGTTGATGGGATATGCCCCCAACTAACTCCAAACTACTGAAATAATAAAGTAATAAAATAATCATGCTATCCTTAAATGATGAGGACTCACTGCTAGTCTGGATGCTGAACATCTGATATACTAAGGATACTCGGGAGCTCGTACTTCTAAACCTATAGTATAAAACACCATAGCACAAATGCATTAGTACTTTGAATGTACTGGTTGTAAGTAAGGTAGGCTGAATGCAAAAAGGGTCATATGCATAGACAACACTAACTGAATGAATGATATGAATGTGAGAATATATGTATGAATATGTAACTGTAACTGAGATCATGATAGGACTGAATACTAACTTCTAACTACTGAGTCTATTGATACATATATTTACAGACATCTGAGTTTACTGATGCTAGGATACTGTATACTGATGAAATGATACTACATTACGGATACATGAATAACTATTTTTTAATAGTTTTGGTTATGAATAACTGGTCTGGATGACTGTATCTGATAGTTCTGAAGCTGAATACTGATAACATAAAGTTCGTATAATTAATATACTATTAACTGAGTTTTTGATAACAGGATTATTGAGTATGAGTACTGATAACATGAGTGATTGTATCTGACAGTCCTAGTACTGATAGAACTAGCTGAGTTCCATACTGTATCTGAGTTGACTGTATCTAACAGTTCTAGATTTTTGTAAAATTAAACTAAGTTCTATTATTGAGACTGGATCTGTAACTGAGATTATAGGAGGTAATCATCTAATCGACATGCCCCAAAACTGAATTGGTGGGGTCCAACTTGTAACCCTAATTGGAAGGGTATCAATACTATGCTATGGGTAAAGACAAGCTATGAGGTAACCCTCTCTGATAGAAAGCTCTTTCGTCAACACGTCTATAGGAATAAACCCAAACAAGATATATTAGTAGCCCTATGCATAGGGGTACATGTCAACCTACGCTAGCTACGTAGTTCTAGAACTCAGGGATTGCTTTAGAGGATCACACCCTCTACTAAATAATAGGTGAGTTCGCATCCCTAGGTTTACTCGATGCTGAATCCTACTCCCAACTGAATAGACACTGAACTGATTAACTAAACTGAACTGATACTAATGGTATTATTTAGTAGAGCTAAACTGAGTTCACTGAGTTTTGTTGACTGACGGAATGCTACTGAGACATGATGACTGACTGAGATCACTGAGATTTGTAAGATTACTAAGATTACTGAATGGTCTTGGACTGATACTGAGTTTTCTTGAGTCACATGATTGACTGAATTCTACTGATCATAGCTTGACAGAGAGTATTATGAAAACATGACATGGCTCTAGGCACACAGCTAAATTGTTGGATATAAGTACCCCCAGGACTCAATAGGATAAAATTGACAGGACATGACACTTCTTAAACACATGACCAATATCAACAATTCATAATACATTAATTTGGGGATTTCATGAAGCACATGGTTATCATAGTCTTGTACATGAATGGAATTGCATATAAACATGTCATACTTTCATCAACCTAATCTCATGGACATTCTCTCAACCATTCATAATGCACACAATATCATGGAAGTCATTCTTAGTCACAGGGTAAAGTATAAACTTATCACTTGGGTCACAATTAAGCTATAATGCATAATTTTTATTCTCTTCAGCATTTATCAAACACCTAGGATGCATGACCATTAAATTAATACAACAAAACTCTATATTTCAACTCAATTTCATATGTTTCAGACGACATACTAGCATAAGTTCATGAACAACACATAATATTCCAACTTGGGAATCATACAACCATAATTACATCAACATAATCAACCCACAACAAAATATTCACAATATAAGATTTAAAACTAGATTTTTGGGCTTCATGGAATAATGGAATTTATGAATGAACACTATGCATACCTTAGTTCTTGATTCTATGAAGATTGATGGAGAGATTCTTGAATTCGAGTCTTCAATATGAATCCCCAATTGAAAACCCTAGCTTATTCTTGACAGAAACCCTATATTTAGGATAAAATATAGCTGAATCACATGTTATTGGGTTTATATAGGATTGAGAAATTGACCTTTTTAACCCTTGGATGCATATTTTATTTTTTAGAAAATTTCCCGATTTAGCAGGCTGGCGCGATGCGGTGCTATGGCATCGTGTCACTGGAAATTACCAACTGGAAACTGGACTAACGGTGTGACGTGGTGAAATTATGTTGCAATAATAGATGGGACCTGGAAGTTCACCACGACGCGGTGGTATCGCGCTGAGACACTAGAAAAAGGACAATTCTGAATTGGAGCCCTGGCGAGATGCGCTATAATCATGGAGGCTCACTGTATTTTGATGATTGCTATTTTGACTTGCTCCACGATGCATTTATGGCTCAGGTGGGACACTGTCCTACTAAAATGGCTCTAACTCTTCATCCGAGTGTCGGATTTGAGAGAATTTAGTATCGATGAAAAGCTTATTAAATTTTCCATATGTATAAAAGTGGATTCATATTTAAAACAAGTCTTTGATATTTTTGGGATGAATTTAAGATAGATAGAAGTATGGGGTATTACACGCACCAAGGCTCAATTTCCCAATTGTCCAATTTCTAGTAAGCTGACGCGATTATGGCACATTGCACCAGCATGTAAAATCAGGGATTTTTTTCAGTTCTAGATTTTAATTCTAAGGGAAAGATGGTCATTTTCCAACCCCTATATATACTCTTCAACATGATATTTATCATTTATTTCACCCAACTATACTAGTTTTGTCTCAATTTTCTTCAAGAACAACCATTAAGGTTCATAGCTCAAGACCCAAGTCATCAAGATTCCTTCGTAAATATTTTGAGAATTATATAACAAGGTATACAGATGTTGATTCTTAGGTTCCTTCCACCCAAGAAGTTCAAGAATCCTTTTCTAAATTCAAAGATCTTATATTTATGAGTTTTCATGATTCATGTGAATTGAAATTGAAGTTCATGTTATTATTGAGTTTTAATTCATGATTTGGACTACCAATTTCAAGAGTTGATTCTAGTATGTGATGAATTGTATGATGTTCATGATAAACCCTCTTTAAAATGCATGATATTTATGTATTCATGATAATTAAGTATAGAATCTGTGGTATAACCAAAGCACGCTCCCTATATGTTTGATAAAATGCTTAAGTAAAGAGAATAGTGTCCTCTTTAGTATGTTAAGCATGAAATCCCCAATTATGTGATAACTAGTGTATGCCAAGAGTTTGTTAAAATTTCTTAGTGAATGTATTATGATAATTTACATGCATTATTATCCATGTGTATTCATTATGGAACAAATATAAGGTATTAGTATGCATTCCCTATGCATTTACATATTTATGACATTCAAGTGATTGACGAGATATCGTATTGATTATATTGTGAATGAAAGTCTATTGTCATGATACTCAAGTGTGTTCCTATCTTATTTATTTATGTTATTGAGTCCTGGGGGTATTTATACCTAGAAATTTATCTGCGTGTCTAGAGCCGAGTCAGTCTCAGGATAATTTCAGTCATGCTATGATCAGTAGAATTCAGCCAGTACAGAACTTAAGAAAATTTTGTAATCTCAATACTAGTTCAATTCAATCCTATTATCAGTTTAACCGAACTCAATATTTATTTCTGATTCAATAGTATTCAGTAGTATCCAGTATTCAGTTCAGACTTCAGTGAAACTCAGTAAGCTAACAAGAATTTAGTAGCATTCCGTCAGATAACGGAACCAAGTAAATTCAATCAGCTCTAGAACAGTCTAGGAATCAGTTTAGTGTCTATTTAGTTGGGACTAAGATTTAGCACCGAGTGAGGGCAGGGATGATGGCTTCCCTATTATTTTAGGCAGAGTTATTAATAACAATCCCTGCACTCTAGAACTGCATAGATAGCGCAGGATGAGGAGTCACCCATCATATCAGGCTTGACTACCTCCTCCGAGTTACTTGTTATATTAGGCTTGGCTCCAACCAGGTGTCACCCATTATATTAGGTATGGCATCCTAGGTTCAGAGAGAATTTTCTTTACCCATGGCACTGTATTGACACCCTTCCAACTAAGGTTACAGGTTTGACCCTAAAGAAGCTAGAATGGGTATGTCGGTTAGATGCCTACCTCCCACAGTCTTAATTTCAGATTCAGTATCATTAAAAGAATTTAGCTGAGGAGTCACCCATTATACTAGGCTTGACTACCTCTCAGAGATCACCCATTATGTAGGATTGATCTCAGATTCAGACAATCATATTCATTATCAGTAGACTCAGAGATCACCCGCTATATAGGCTTGATCTCAGATTTATACAATCATATTCATTATCAGTAGACTCAGAGATCACCCGTTATATAGGCTTGATCTCAGATTTAGACAATCATATTCATTATTAGTAGTCTCAGAGGTCACTCATTATATAGGATTGATCTCAGATTCAGTTTATCAAGTATCAAACATCATTACTAGTAAACTTAAAGGTTACCCATTATATAGGTTTGATCTCAGATATAATAAATCAGTATTAGTATCAGAAAGATTAGACATCAATCTCAATAGACTCAGTTATTCTGTCTCTCAGTATTAGTAAACTTAGACATCAGTAATAGTAGACTCAGTCATCAGTAAGTCAGTATTTAAAAACCAGTATTTAGAGTTTGTATTCAGTGTTACTGCGATTCTAGTTTTGGTCTGTGCATTCATGTATATGTCCTTATTCAGTACTTTCATGTTATTTGGTTAAGCTATGTTCATGCATAAGCCCTTGCATTTAGCTTTACCTCATCTAGCATACCAGTATATTCAAAGTATTGACACACACTTTTCCCTTGCACTATGGTGTCTTATACCATAGGTTTTGAAGCGTGAGATCTAGAGCTCCCTTAGAAGTGCAGACTCACTCAGCAACAATAGACGTAGCAGTGAGTCCTCTTTATTCGAGGATGATCCTTGTTTTATTATGGCATTAGACTTAGTTTATTTGTAGTAAACGGATTTAGTTAGGGATATGTCCTATCAACTCTATAGTTCAGACAAGTTTAGAGGATTTTCAGATATATGTATTGGTATTCAGTTTTTAGTATTGAGTATTTTTAGATATTTGAACCTTATGGTAAGTTTCCATCAGTTTTCTGCATTTAATTCAGTATATTATGTAGTGTTTAGGTAGAGATATCAGAAAAGGGTTAGCTTGTGGTCCTTCGGGATCATGAGCACCGTGTAGAATTCCAGTTCCAGAAAATTAGGACGTTTCATAGGGTGCATATATGTGTGAGATGTGATATACTTATGCATGTACTAGTTTTTTATGTTGGTTTCTACTATTACTTGAGTAAATTGATAGGGATTTATGGGTAAAAGCCTTAAATACCCAAAATGAATTTGTGAGTGCAAACCCCCAAGATCTTAAAAGACCAAACCATCCTTTAATGGGGGTTTGGGTGAAATTTAGGAACCCACATCATCCACGAATGAGGGATTTGGGAGCCAAGACAATAATAGACAGTTTGTGATCACGGTTGGCTAGTTTTCACTATCTTAGATATAAAGGTGATTGTGAAGTTGACTTTACTTAAGGCATCATCCTAGAAATAGGGGTGTCTAATTAAGGTATTAGGTGATTTTGATTGAAGCACTTATTAGGTACTCGAAAGGATCAAAGAGTGACTCCCTTGAGGTTTCGTACACAAACTAGCCTCAAGGATCCGTAACCTAGCCTACCTTATCTCCAATATTTAGAAATTGAATCAAGTCATCACACACTCATGAATAAGTAGCCCCTAGGAAAACATAATCCCAAGATCCATGCATAATTGAGTAGACTCTGATTATTCATAGCCCCAAATTATTACTAGAAAATTCCAAAAATAAACATTAGTTGTGATATTTTCTGAACCCCTCAATTTTATCTTCTTGAATTTTAGGTTTGGATTTACCAAGTATCCATTATTTCAAATTAATTTAGTCGCCACTCACATTGTTCCTCATGGATTTGACCCCGACTCCAAAGTTGGATAAATATATTGACGACGACCACCTTGCACTTAAATTGACATATAAGTTGAGAATTATCATTAGGCAGTTATGAGGCATTCAAGGGCGCTTCATTAGCTGGGAAGCAAGAACTTCATCCAGCAGTTTCTTGGGGGCTTCAACAATATCGAGAATGGAAAGAGTACGTTTCTCAAAAACACTGGACTTGGATGCACGGGATTCATTCGGGGTAGTATTTTGATCAGAGATAACAATAATATGTGGAGCCGATAGATTTTCCAACATCACAAACACCCTTGTAAGAGGGAATGGGTCACTTGCAACGAACCTTATAACCATCTCATGTCCTTGGTCCCCAACTAGCCTAATCAAGAACTTACTTATGTCTGCATGAAGCACATCATATGGTTCCTTAATAAAATTGTAAAGAACTTTAAAAGTTTTTGCTGATGGGGAAATATTTGACTTCAGAAAAAGTCTTCTTTTGGCAGGTTATTTTCCATATCTTCAATCATAAAAAACTAGATATTTCAGAGGAGAATCATATTTGTGTGTTTAACCCATTGAATGGATCTAGTGATTATATAGTAGTATTATGAATAGTTTATGAAGTAGTATGGACCAATCAAAATAACATAATTTGATTTAAATATTAATTATTCTAGAGTACACCAAACGTGCCCCAATCAGCATCCATGATAGTGGAATGCATGCTAATTAATTTAGCTTTTTATTGATCCTCAGGTAGTAAAAGAGCATGAAAAGCTTTTCTCTCGTAGTTAAATCGTTGTTTTCATCAAATGATACCAAAATAAAAATTCAAAATAAATTTAATATATGCATAAATGAAATAAAAAAAAATTAATTATAGCTAGTTTTATTGAAATTTTTTTGCAGAAATAAAATAAAAAAAATTAATTTATTGGTTTTGATTTCATTTATGCATATATTAAAAAATTGTGTATGCATTACCATTGATACAAGTCTAATTGTGCTACAATTTTAGGTTAACTAAAAAGTTATACCATAATTAATCTTCCCTTAATCGAGACTAAAATTCGTAAATAAAAACTTTTTTAACTAAACTCTTTTTACATTGTGGTTTATATCAAACGATTCTAAAGAAATTACAAATTTTTTTTTAATCAATAAATTAATTTTGATACTTTTTGTGATAATTTATGCATAAATTATTTTTTAAAAAAAATAAAAAATTATACATATGCATCATGAACCCTAAATGTCTAAGAGATTTGTAATGAAGTTATTTTTTCAAGATTAACTAAAAGATAACTGTCATCCAATGGACATTCAATCGCCATTATCGAATGCTTGGCATTAGAAATTTAAAGTGATTATTGCATCTATGAAAGTTCATTAATTACATCTTTGTATGAGATCTTTAATCTACTAAATCTTTTTATCAAGAATCCTTTAAGTTGCATCCAGAAAAGAGGAGATAATTACATCATGTTTACTAATGCGTTTGATTTTACAGTTAGCTTTTTAAGTGATTTTGTAGAGAATATTATGCTACTGAATTAAGAGAAGATTAATGATTTAATAAAAACAATCATGATTTAATACAAAAAAATTTAAAATTCTATAGGTAGGATTCGAAATCACGATCAAAGGAAGCTTAACTTAATGCATGACCAATTGGCTGGAATAGCCTCTTCTTCTATTCCTTGAAATGTTTATACTTTTATTATTAAAATTTACCTGCCAAATATTTTAATGAAGAAAAAAAAGTTAAATTCCTTTTGATTATTCATTTAAGGTCCTATTTAAGAAAAAAAATTAGTTACTCATCCACCTTACCTCTTTTGCTACATTTCTTGTACCCTAATTATCATGGCAGACTTCACATAAGTTGGATGCAGTCAAATTTCAGTCTTCCAAATTATAACTTATGGTTTGATGGTATTTTTATTTTTGGCGGGATTTTTTTGTAGATTTTAATGTCTCTTGATTTTTTTTTCATTTTCATTTAATAAGTAAATTAAAATAGAAGCTAGAAAATATAAAAGCTAATCAACATACCCTTTGTATTAAAATTTATAATACACTTGAAGTTCAATAATATTAATTTTTAAAAAATTATAATTTATTAAAAAATTTATAATATATACTTTATTAAAAAAAATTATGGGCAGTTCCAGCCTCATCTTTCGTTTATTACTTCATTTATTGTTATACTTATATGTCGAGCCACAGACGAATAAATGAAAATAAAGTAAATTTTTTTTGACTACTTACTTAATGATGAAGACTTGTTTAATTCACCCTCTCACCTATCTCTATTTTTACACCATCTTCTCCTTTACTTTGTTCAAAACTCGTCATGGTAGACTTCATGAAAGTGGGAGTTTGTATCAGTATTCTTCCATGATTTAGAATTATACTGAGAACATCTTATGTTACCCATGATTGTGTGATATATTTATCTACATTTTTTTAAAAAAGAAATTATGTGTTGAAGTATATTTAACTCACTTTTTTAATTCATTGTTATAGTAGTTGTCTAAAGAGGTTTCTCAGATCATTTCTGCACGGTCTAACAAGGTTGTGATTCATCACAAGTGCAATAAATGGAAGGCTCATGTTGTCCCGAGTAGTAAGAATCAGAGGAGAGTTTTTCATGGTTGACGTAAGTTCATTAGGGAGTCTTCGATATAAAAAGGAGATGTTCTGGACTTACTAATTTACGAAAGCTTGGATCAAACATTGAAAATTGTTGTTTTGAATCTAGATACTTCGTTTCGTGATGCTTCTCTATGTTCTGAAAGATATTATTGATTTTATGTTTGTTGATAAATTATTATAAATGACGATTTCAATGTTCTCCATTTTATCTGTTTGGCATTGTGTTTATTAGTTATTGCGATTTTCTAATTTCTTTCCTTCATTTTATTAAAACAAACACAAACTTTATAATTTCCTTTTTCATAGAAGTATCAATAATGAAAATATAAATCATAAAAAGTACTACTAACAATAAAAAATTTGATTTCGACTAGAAGTTTTATATGAATTTTTTTTATAATGGAATCAAATCCCTTGACTATACAAGAATCAAATCTAATAAAAATAAAGTAAAAAAATAAAAATAAATTTATTATTCTTGAACTAATGGAAATTAAATTCCATATGAGGTAGGAATAAAAAATCTTAATAAAATTATTAAGAGTTAAATGTAATGTTTAAATTATTCAAATTATTAGAATTAAAGGGACGACCCGGTTCATACCTACTCCGTAGGTGTTGGGGAGGGGGGGACCACTCCGGGCCTGACCTACGCGCCCTCACCCCAGCTTTGCTGGAGGAGCGTTTCGAACCCCTGACCCTGGCACACCACGGTAAGCAAGCTTACCGCTGAGCCAAATTATTAGAATTAAATGATTGAATTATCTCTAGTTTTTATCATTGTTTTTATGTAGTTATTGATGTTTTTAAAACTTTTTTCTTTCTATCATTGATAAAATAAAAAATAAAATAAAATTCCAAATAAAGATACAACAGCATGATGTAAAGAAATAAAATTTGTTGCCTATACACGAATGAATTCTCCTAACTATTCAGGAAACAAATCTAACCAAAAATGAATTAAATAAAATAAAAGTTGAATTTATTAAGCTAAAACAAATGAAAATAAAATTTCGTGTGAAGTAGGAATAACAAAATTTAATAAAATTAAAATTATCATTTATTAATAAAGAGGATGAATCTATAATATCTATCCACTATAAAAGTGAGTATTGTTGCAAAAATAACATTATTACAAGTCCTTCAACACCTAAATACTTCTCTATAATTGGAGTGTTGAAGCTGAGCACTGTGGGTCACCATTGATCGGAGTCACCACTAAAGTTGTAATAAGTTTTTCAATCTAGTAGTCACATTTGTAACCCTCATCATCATATGCTCCTGATGGCACAAAATCTGATCCACACGATGAGTTAGTGTAGTAATGTCAAGTCGTAGTTCTTGAATTTGATTTTTAGTGGGATTCTAATTCCTTGAAGTCATGTTGAAGGGATACACAAAGAAAATGTTGTTGGAATTGAGATTGGGTAGAGCTATTGTAGCACTGAAAAAATATGAAAAAGAATTAAGAATCTCTAACATTGATAAATAAATGAATATAAACATAGTTGAATAAGAAAATAAATGAACACTTTTTTCATAACCTTAGCGAGAAATTGTAGTTTTGTAGTTGAAATCCTCCTGACAAGATGATGCTAATAATCAACATCATAATAGGCTTTATATGGACATTATCTATCACAAGAAAATTTATGTTAGGGTGTAAAGCTTACCACGCCTAACAAATCTAATTAGGTTAAGTATATTGAATGTACAAAAATATGTTTTGTTATACTAAATGTCTACATAGATTACTAAAAAGATAAAAAATGAAATAGTGATTCTAAAAGAAGAAACAATTACTCCCCCTCCATATTTATTCCAAATTTTTGGTGAGAACCCTAAAAAATAATTTATATGAAATTTTTGAAATTATTTCGGACGTCAAAATCAAAAAAATAAATCTACATCCAATAGAGCAAATGTATGAATTTTCATAAAAATAACTACAAAAATTAGCTTTAAATTATTTTGCATTATTATTTCAAATAATTTTTGAATGTTTACTATTGATAATCTTTTAAACCTAAAAAGAACGATTAATTTTAATTATTAAAGAAAACGTTTGAATTTTAAATTTTCCGTTATTAAAGTTTGAAAATTGTTCAGAGTTCAATTTTTGAGAAAACTTTAATTTTCAAAACTAAATACTATAATTTAATACACCGAGATTTCATGTTCTAAATATCTCAAAAGATAGCCCATGAAGTCAGTTTTTCAATACCGCAAGTCTCGCCTCAATTTGATATCGTGGCAAGAAGTTATTTAATTTTCCCTTTAAGTGTCATCAACTGCTAGTGGTTACGACTCATGTGAAGACCCGAAATCAAACCTTATGAGTCGTTATAAGTAATCTTAGTCACAACAGTGCTAAGCCAAGAATCCGTTCCAGTGGTTGCGACTCCAACACACGTCGTTATCAGACATTAAGAATAGTTGTGTGGACCTATAGCCTGACCAGTAAAGGATCAAAGAAACAACCCTCATTTTTTGGTTGTTTTATTATTGACTTAGATATATATTAAGTTCTCAACTAGCTCCTATCTTATATCCAAGTCAAAACATCCCTTAGCGATTAAATTCTTGGGATGTTTATAACTACAGTCATCTTCAAATGATAATAACTTTTGTTCTACTAGGAATTTTTTTAGATCAAGACCAACCAAAAGATATCTAATTGAATTATATTTTTAATAATACCAATTTCGCATTAATCCAATATCAGGGTGAAAAGTTATGGCTATAATATTGAAGTACTGCCAAAGCTGCCCAGACTATGAATCGTAATTTCTCATTATGGGTCAATAGGAGGGAGTTATCACCTGGGAATTAAAGGCTGAAAATAGATTTTTGATTATGACTCAATCCACGAATCATAGCCATACCTTAAGAGTCGTGACCTAAGTCATTAGGACGGCTTCCAAACATTTTCTAGATGATTCATAAGAGGTTTTTTATTTTTTCCCACTCTTTTAACCCCAAAACTACGTTGTTTCACCTCCAAACAAGAGTTTTCAAGAGTAAATATTATCCAAACCTATCATAACTTATAAATCATTCATCACATAGAAAAAAAGATGATTCCTTTCTCCCCAAAGCCAACTAGGGTTCTTCAAGTTTAAGTTCAACCCCAAGAAATTTATCAAAGATTTCTTTGTTCAGGTATATGGTGTATTTATCAATGGGTTCCATCCACCCATTCAATTCCAAAAATCCCCTTTTTGTTCAAGTATGAACTTTTAAATCTTCTTTGTGAAATTTTCTATGTAAATCATGAATTTAATCCATGTTCTCTTAGTAATTTGAATTCATGCCATGCCAACATGTGTTCCCATGTGAATAAAGCTATTTAATGTTTTGAATTTCAATTACCCATGTCATATTCAGTTGATTCTATGTTAAATTATCAAGTTATGATTTAAATTATGTGAATCATGCTCCTAAATGCTCGAGGTTTCAAACACCCATGTCATGTTTAGTCATACCATGTTAAACTATCAAATTATGTATTTAACCATGATAGCATGATATCCTCCCAAGTTCAATTCATCCCTATGATCAAATTCATGTAATCCATCAATTTATTAAAATGTATTATGTTTTGGGTCTTTGAATGATGATTTTGTACCAGTGTTTTAAATAATGTTATTGTACTTTATGTAATCATTCAGTGTTGAGGGTTATGAACACCCGATACCTATGTATTTAAAATGTCTTTGTTTTTAAGTTACAAGTCAGATAGGTAATGATTTTTTTTACTATATTCAGACTACCATATTTATGTTAAGCACTTATCAGTATAGTATCATGTCATGTTAAACCATTAATAACACTAGTGTCATTCAGTTGGGAGTAGGATTTAGCCCCGAGAGGAAAGTGTGGGTTCAACACATCCTATTTCCTAGAAACAGTGTGCCACCATAGGTTTAGGGGCCTCGCTAAAGAGTATTTCCCCTTGCCTTATATGGGCTCAGTTTAGTGATCAATCCATCTCAGGTTTTACTCTGATGTTAAGGATAAAACAACTCCTCAATGTGGGTTAGATGTCAGACTCCATAATAACTCACATGGTTTATGTCGGTTACATAATAACTCCCACATTTTTCAGTCAGTACTCAGTTTATATCAGTTCAGGTTTGCTTAACTAAGTAATCTGATTACTAGTTATTCAGTTAGATAGTAGAGGCTTCATAGACAATTAGTCAGAGTCACTCATATAATTCAATTTTTTCCTTCAGATTTATCATACTGTAAACTTTTATAATATCATATGTATTCAGATTTTCTTACGATTATTATTCCGTTCAACAAATTTTGCTTATATAATTAATTTAATTTGGATGCCCGTTCATGGGTTAGCTTGGGATTACTTGTGTTTCTAAGCACTGTGGTATCACTAGGGGTAGTCTCGGGTCATAAAAAACTTGGTATCAAAGCACAAGGTGAAAGAGTCCAATGGTGTCTATGAAGTCATTTCTAGTAAAGTCATGTAGAACCTTATAGAAATGTATGTACTTTTATTCGAGAGGCTATAAGGCATTTAAGAAATATTTTCCTTCATTCATGTCACAGATCATGCCGTAGAGATGTTCTCTAATAAACTTATGCGTATTTTTACATTTCTTCATTCATGCCTACTCTGCCTTATTTTTGAGGTAGCAAAAATAGTCAAGATTAAATTCCTACAGATAGAGTTTTCTCAGACAGTCTCCATAGATAACTGTGGCATTGCATTGGGCTCAAATAAGATCCCCTCAGTGAATTTAAGTTCCAAAGTTTGAAAAAGTTTGTTCTTATTTATGAAAATCATGCCTTGAGCATAATTCAGGTGTGCTCTAAGTTTCCTTCTCAGTTTTCTATGACAACATATGATCTAGAGTTAGAAGCATGAACCTAGAAATTTAACAACATTAAAGTAGGGATAATATTTGTCTGGCGTTAGGTAGTTTTTTTAATATCACTTTGAGAGAGATATCTCAGTTAAGGGAGACTTAGAGTATGTTAATTCTTTAGTCGGGATATAGATTAGGCAGTGACCACAAAGGTAGAGAAGCTTGTTAAGGTTGACTATTTGGTGTGGATTTGTATTTCATGATTCCTATCTAGTGGTACTAAGTGGGTATTAGTGTATGGGAAACTCTGTGGATATCCATGTTATGCCTTAGAATCTAAGTTTGAATTATGGATGAATAAGGTAATAGAAGGAAGAGTTTGAAATTCTAGATGATGTGAACTCAAGGTATGGTGATACTCTTGAAGATTCTAAGTTAATAAGTTTCTAAGTATTTATATGATAATTATTGGGGCTATGAAAAGTTAAGATTTCTATCTTAGAGGGAAGTATTAGTAGTGGGATTTACACTTTAAAATATAGTCTTTTCGGTTGAGTTTATTATTTATGTGTATTGTTATATCTCGAACTATAGAGTAGAATGGTAGCAGTTCATTTTAGAGTTTATTAAAGGGGTCCGCAGACTTAGAGTGATGGCTTAAATCTAAGCAGGAGATTATAAAACAAGAAACCCAGTCATGCTCTCAAATTCTAGTAGTGATGCTAGTGTATTATAGAATATCAGTAGGGGAGGAAGATGCCCGACCCATTCTTATCTCAGTGTAAATTATTGTACTTCAGTCATTACGACATCTACTCATGCCCTACAAGTCACTCTATGATCATAGCTTATATTCATCTACTTTCTATAGAATCATTTATGCTCCCAGTTCCTAGTATAAGGAGTGCCAGTTCACTCAGAAGTATGACTACTATTCCATGAACGTATGAACCCTAACTTAGGTCATGCAAATCATAAATCATGTACTAATGCTTTACAGTATGCTCACCTTACATAAATCATGATACACCCTTAATTACCAGCAAAATTCAAATTATGTTATGTATGTCCTCTATTTAGATCTCTTTAATGAAATCCATGACATTGATAATCTATTTCTCAGTCCTCAGGTAAGTGTCAAAGTTATGTATTTTATTATTTTATGCTTCAGGCTCTCATGTTCTAACCTTTCAATGACCTCTCCATATGAAACAATAATGGTGATGAAAAATTATTTAGATAGGAGAGGGAAAATATTTCTTATTAGAAATTTTTTTTATGTGCATATTTTATCTAAGGCTATAAATTTGAAGGGAGATTAAGAAAAATCTTATAGTATATGTTATATCATGATCAGCTAAAAATTTCATGTGTGTCTTTTTGGGGATAGTACATAAAAATTATTATTAATAGAGGTATTAGAGAATATGGGAAAAATGCTTTGGTGGGTTTGTTATCATGGAGTTCATATGTGGCTATAATGATAGGCTTGAATGTCATGTTGGTATATAAGTAGATGAACACATTGTGCGCTAGTAAATTCCTAGTATGAGGATGAAGTTAGTTGTTGGAGTGCTAAGAAGGATTATTTTTGGGATGAGAGCAATGAAAATGCATGGGGTACTGGATTCATGGTTTATACTAGTATTATGGTGTTATGTGTTGTGCCTTGTGATTTTGAGTTAGGATTGAAGATGGTGAGAGTATGTAGTACAACTCAGACTCTATCTTGAATGATTATATGTACCCATGTGACAATCATAAGTTGTATCAGATGAGCCTAGTTTTTGAGAGGAAAAGCATAATTGAGGGTGTATTTGAGAAGTATGTGGCTAATCTTGAAGGTTAGCAATTGTATTTCCTAAGGAAAAGTGATACTATATCTGCTATTGTTCACTATTGCCTTATTTCCCATATCCCTCTTTCAAGGATGATATAGGATCCAAAAGTTCACTCACATCCCTCTTTCAAGGATGATGTGAGATTTTGAGAATTTGGGGTGTTCACCCACAAATCCATTTTGGGAATTTTGGGTTTTCACCCACAAATCCCAACTAAATCAAGCAAGCAATAATGAAACCCACAATCAATGACCAAAAATCTACACTAATAAATCACAACCTATACATATTTGCACCCTATTTCAACATAATCCCAAGATAAATATCTTAGATATTCATGAAGTTAGGGAAAAGAAATATACCAAATTGAATTTTCAATGCTTCCATTAAATGTTGCAATAAAGAGTAATCTAATATCCAACTTTATTTTCTATCAAAACTAATTGAAAAATTAACCATACTAAATTTTCCCAATTTGGTATGGTTTACGAAGTCGCCAATTTCAATTTTTAATTTGAGGAATACCAAATGGGAAAGGTTTTTTCCATTATAAGGGATTTTGGGTCGTTAATGTAAAATTATAGAATTTCCCTTGGGCATAAACCCGCTAAGTTGCGATCACGACAGCTTGTCCATGATCGCGACTACTGCCATAGGATTATTGTGATCATGGCTATTTGACCAAACTTGACAAGCCACAATTACGACCCTCAGACTGCGATTGTGGTAACTGAGACCAGTTCCTATTCAGGGTCTTCCAACTGCACTTCTCTTCTCTTTTTGATCCCTTTTATGTTCAATTCCACATCTTTCCTTTTCATCACCTGTATATCTAAAAAATGTGTAAGTTAATGCATTCAACTAACAAAGTTGTCTCATTAATTCCTTCAAAACATAGTAGTGTGCACGAATTATGGACATAAATGAATGTTAAATTCATCACTCATCAACACCCCCAAATTAAACCTTTGCTTGTCCTTAAGAAACACTACTCTTACTCAATGAGACAATGTAAATTTAAGACCATTTATACTATCAAATGATCATAATGACTTCAAACTTGATTAACACAATAAGTATCTTTCAACATGGGCAAAGATATTCTCACGACCCCCCTCAACATAAAACACAATATCAAAGATGCAAAGGACATTATGAAACAACAGTGCAACACTCACCAACTCTCTAGAATTGACTCCTTATTGATAGAAATTCAACTATACTCCTTTACCTCTTTTTTGAGAAAAATGACAATTTCATCCACCTCAATTCATTTAATGCTTCCTTACAAGAAGAAAATCCCACACACCAAATTATCAAATATGTAACAAGGGATGTTATTTCAAAATACTCTCTCTCAAAAAAACTCTCTCAATGCTAACAAGTACCATACCATTGTATTGCCCTTAATTTTCAATCACCACTGCAATGACCACACATGGTTGGAGATCTTGAAGGACTTTTTATGCTTGTAATGTAGGTTCAGGGAAAGGGTATGACATCACTTAGGAACAAAGTTACTACACCCTTCTTGAACATCTACATCATACTATTTTAACATAATAATTGGACCATAGACCACTTTTTGTTTCCAAAATTCACACATGCCTACCTTTTCTACCTTGTTTTACCTAATTCTTTTAAAGCATTTTCTTTTCAACTAATTCTTTTTCTATCTCATGCTATACCTTCATTTTATGAGTCCTTTTTTCACTTTTTCACTTTTGTTTATTTGCTAAGCATCATAGGCATCCAATTACATTATCATGACCCAAGGTCACTCCTTCCAAACTTACCACCCCCAACTTAGGCATTTGGCCTTAATTTTCATTTTTTGAGTTCAAGGAAGGTAGGGTTCAAAAGAGGGACAATTTTGAATGATTCAAGGCTTGTAATATGGTTTCTAAAGAAAGGCTTCAAGTCTCAGAATGAGTAACTAAGGATACTATTCTATGTATTGTTAGGATATTTAGGATAAAGTGGGTTCTTATTTCCACAATGAAGGCCTAAGATTATTTCACCAACCAAATATAGTCAAAGTTATCCTTGAGAGACTACCAGGGCAAGTTCTAGATGGTATAAGTATGTATGAGAATTTGATAGTTATGCTCACCGCATATTGCATTCAAAATCATCAAAGAGGCACAATTACACTTTCCGTTAGAGACAAAATGGAGTATTTACCAACATCTACAAGCTAGCAACCTTGGATTCAAAAAAAGAGGTAAAGAATTGTCACAAAATTATTCACGTCCATGTCCTTGTTTTTAATTTTTTTTTTATATGAAGGGGGACGTTTGCTTTGCATTTTCACCACCCATAATTTGATATTTTTTGGCACCAAGTCAAGTCATCATCTCACATTTTGGCTCTCATGAGGGCAAACCATATGGTACTCAGACTTCCCTATAAGTATAAGTGCGATTCCAATTCCAAAATGCCATAGGTACTTCAATTTCCCTTACATTTATAACTTTGATGCTATGGGTACTTAGACTTCCCCTGTATCCATGACTCAAAACCCAATCACTATGATTTTTCCTTAAGAATTTCATCACTCAATATATCTTAGGGAAAGGTCCGTTCGATATCACCATAATCAAGATAAAAATAAAAGGAAAATAAAAAAATAGAACAAATAACTAATCCATGAAATATGGACACCATCAGAGTGCCCAATATTAAAACCCAAAAAAATCAAAATCATCCAAAATAACATAAAAACATCCAGAAATATCTCAATTATGAAAGCCAAATGAGTGAATACAGAGACAGGCGCCCCCAATTAATAATCTTACAGTGACCTCACTACATAATGAATAAAACATAAAGAGAGAAAAAAGGTGCTCCCTGTAACCATATCAAAGGCTGTTGTCTCTGTCAGACTCTACATTATCTCCAGCATCATTAGAACTGGACCACTCAGTTTGGGACTTATTATCACTCTCAACCCTGAAAGAAGGAAGTTTGTCTCGGGGTTGTAAGACCTTCCAAAGGCCCTTTACCCCTTTCCACATATTGGTGAAGAACTTGTCTCTCATTTCTATCTCCTCATATAAGTCCCTGAGATCCCTGTGAAACTTTTCCAAAGATGAGTAGGCCCTCTCAAGCATAGCAATAGAGTATCCTTGCATCTTTTAATCCTCCTAGTATGATTCATAATCAAACTGAGCCATATAGGAATGTCGGGGGGTGGATGGATCTCCTGGACCCTGAGACAACCCTGCTATAATCTCTTTTATTTCCCTTAAATCAATCGAGATCTCATCAAAGGGGTCGACTATGGTTGGCCTTTAAGACTTTGTATCCTCAAATGTCGACTTTCCCAAGTCAATCTTTCTCTTCTTACTCTTTCCTGGTGCTTCCTCAACCCCAATATTGAGAGGATAAATAGGGGTGTTTGGGCGCACCCAAGTATCTTCGATCTATATATCAACCTTGGCTCCCTTTCATAGCTCATTAATTAAAGAAGGGAATAAGAGATGCATAGCACCATGAATGTTAAAATACTTTATGTCTGAGATCACAAAATGACAACCATTCAAAGAAATGTTATCTAGTAAACAGGTAATCATTCGGGCTCTTATATCTGGAATAACAGCCATGTGTGTTTATGGAGAAACCCGACTACAAATAATGTGTAGCCATTATCTCGTCTTCGCTTGAATTTATTCATGGATATCCCTTTCTTCGTGACCGCCCAAGGAACCTCCCTGCCAAGGCACAACTTCTCAGCCATCCATCTTCCTGCTTCACATCCCTTTGCCTCAATTGAGCTATGTCTGCATTCGGGATCCCATATATTTTATTTATGTATTAAGATCTAAATCATACCTTCTTCCCTCAAATCCTGATGACTGGGTATGAGAGAGACATTATGCTAAGGTTAGAATAGAAATCCTGTACCCAATACTCATTTGAACGTCAAGGATTCGAGGCAAAGCACCTCCACCTAGTTTCTATAAGTTGGTCATGAAATGTAGGAAACTTTTACAACACCATATCTAGATATATGCCCCTTTCTGATAGCAGATTCATCTTAGGGAGATAACTATAGTACAAAGTTTGGCATTCAACAACCATGAAATGGACTTGGTCATAATCTCCGATAATATAAACCTGAAAAACCTGATAACAATAGAAAAACACAAAATATTTTCATGCAAAAACTATTCTATGTTGTCCAATTAAGCCTATGGAGTTATTACTTAGTGGGTTTTGAACAAGAATTAGAAGTGCAGGATTTTTGGTCAAGGCTAGAAATTAGCCTCAGATATGACAATCGTGGGTCACTAAGCTACGATTGCGGTGCCACAATTGCGATCCAGATACCATGATTGCGCTATTTGAGGCTAGACCTTGCCAAATTTTCAAAACTCAAAATTCCAATTTCAAGGCCAAATCATGTCACAAAATAGGATTTAACACTAAGAACACTGAACAATGTTCCTAGGTACTCGATCATGCCCTTAGAATTTGAAAAGAATAGCTATGAATTTGTTTAGGCATTTGATCGAGCACTTGGTATGCATAACCTATCTCATTGAAATTAAACACAATTTGGGTTCTCAAGACTTCCCCCAATGTGTTCACACCATTTTTGAAAGTAAACCATACCACATAAGTACAAACAAGCAACAATTTAGCAATAAAAAACACAATTTTAGGCCCTCCATATTTGATGCATTCTACGGTGTACCTAAAAGCAATTAAATTAAAAATTCAAAGAACATATAGGAGTAAGGATGTAAGATGGATGCTTCAATGATTTTGGGATACTTAATATGCAATCACAGAGGATGAAATTTGAGAAGGATTTAAAGACGGAGTGTGAGGGAAATGGGCAGTCGGATGGTCTCTTGACGTAGTAAGTATCACGATCGGGGTCATATGGTAACCTCAATCATGGTATCATGGGTGCCATGATATCGATAACTGAGGCCATTTTTTGTCCTCTATTTTCCCCTTCTTAGTCCGCTGCACAAAAATCTCACACTTTCCCTTGTTCAGCCTCAATCAAACACCCTAAAGTCCAACAAATACATGGATTAATTAATAAAAAAATTAAAATATACTATCCTAAATAAAAAACAAAGTATACGAGCCACTTTCATGCCATTTATGGGTTGCCTCCCACATAGAGACTTATTTATCACTTTGCCCCGACGTCCTTTATATTTTAAAGTTGGATCCTCAAGGGACCTATCATTCACCTTCGAGTCTTTAACATTAAGAACAGACACTAATTGCAATTCCATGGTTTTTTTCTCTATTTTGCAGACCCAAAAGAACACTTTATTATTATTGACCTGAAATCTCATTTCTCCTAGATCCATATCGACAATAGCTCTTTTGATTGCAAGGAAAGATCAGCCATGGATTATAGGTACATCTTGGTCGATCTACCAATCAAGCACTACAAAGTTTGCCGAAAGGATAAAGCTTTCCACCTTTACGGAAACATTAAACAAGACCCCAACTAGTCTCTTGATAGACAAGTCTACCATCACTAGCCTCATTGTTATTGGAGTAGGAGTGCCCAACTATAGTTTTTGATAGATTGCATAGGGCTTGATATTCAGTCTTACACTAAAGTCACACAATGATTTTTCAAACTTGTGTGTCTCTATGGTGCAAGGGATTGTAAAAGACCCCAGGATTCTCTTTCTTATCCACTATAGCACTAGTCATGATAGCGCTACACCCATGAGTAATTTCTATGGTTTCACGATCAATAAGACATGTCTCTGACATCAACTTCTTTATAAGCTTAGCGTATCCCAGAATCTCTTGAATTTTATCTTGCAATGGGATATTAATTGAAAAGTTGCTAATCTTAGCAAGGAACGTCTTAAACTTGGCATTGTCATCCTTATTTTTGAGTCTTTGAGGGAATGGGTGCGGAACGTTCATGGTAGGAAATGGATCACCTTGCACTTAATCATTCCCAACTACCTTCGTATCTCATTTTTCATTATCCACTTCTTCACTTAGCACCAGCTCTATTGTACTCCCTTCTTGAAACTTCAAAGCGTCCACATTTGAATTATTTATGAGCTTTATTTTCATATTTTTTTGTTTAAAATTGGTCTCTTTTTCAACATTCACCACAAGATCACCATGATTTTTACCACTCCTAGTGACAATAGCCCAAACTTGGGCATCATTTTTCAAATTCACAAGGTGTTACTATGAAGACCTCCTTTTTGTCTACCATTAAGTTGAGTGGATATTTGTCCGATTTGAGTCTCAAATTTATTTATCGAGGTAGAGTGTGATACCACAATATAGTTTATTTGCGAAAAATTACCTTTCAATTTGTAGACCATCTTTTTCGTTCCCTCTACTCTCACAAAATCTTTGCTAACACATCCTCGATCTTGAATTTTTTGGGATTAACAGAGTTGGATTCTTTACCCTTTGCTCGGTCATGGGGAGGAACATATCAATCATATTTCCTTTCCTTATCTCTTCAATTGTGATCTCAATTACGATCATGCCAATCCTGCTCTCTTTCACGATTCATCCAACCTTTGTTCTCACCTTGCCTTTGATAGGCCGGGTGGGAACCCACTGAATAGTTAGACAAATACCGAACTTCATCAAGACTCTTGGTCTATTTTTCATCATATCCCTTGGATTCCATAGTATTTATCATTTTTTGGGTGCATCAATCAAATGCTTCGTTAGTAACTCCAATTACGTTATCATTTTTCCATGTCCTTCTCCCTCTCTTCATATCTTTTCCTTTTATCTTTACCAACATAAGAGGTGGTAGGAAACCCTTTAGCAACCTTCGTGTCTCATCTATGCCATCCCCAATTTTTTTTGTTAATTTTTCAAGAAAGTTTGTAGCCACGTTATAAGACAACTTCATCAGTGAGCCCCCAGCCTCATTATCCACCATATTTTTTTTTGGTTGATCCAAAGACTGGTAGAATATTTGGAGAAGTATCTTCTCCGGGACTGTATGGTTGGGAAATTACATAATATTCCCATTAAATCTCTCCCACATATCGTATAGATATTGTTTATTCAATAGATGAAAGTTTGTGATTTCATTACACAATTGCAACATCTTGAAAGGTGGGAAGTTTCAATCTAAGAATGCCATGGAAAGCTCATTCTACAAAGTAATTGACCCAGTAGGAAGGGATTGAAGCCACAATACTGCCTCACACCGATGGAGAAAATAGGAAGAGGTTCTACCAGATGGACTCTTGGGGGATGTAGGCAATGTCAAAAGGGGCATAAACTTCTACAAAGTTCTTTAAGTGTAAATTAGGGTCTTCATGAGCTTTTCCCCTGAAGAAACCCTATATTTGAAGTATATACAACATAATAATCATAATGTGGAATACCTCATTCCGTTGATTAGGTGGGATAAGGATAGCACTCGTACGTCCAACAATGTAGAGTTCCTCCTCATCATCAAAGAGATAATTGCATTACTTGAATAGTCTCTCATAGTGTCATGGACACTATTGGATTCACCTACAAATAAACAAAAACAACAAAGTAAACTAAAATCACCACGGGGTATACACAAAGCTACACCCAACACCGTATAAGTGAAAACTAAGTCTCACTCCCTGGGAATGAAACTATTTTAACTATGCTCACCTATACCATACTTTGGATATAGGACAATCGTTGTTAATAAAGCTTACCTCATGTTGAGGTCGAATCCTTGTGGAGCGAGTCTAATCCTCAAAACCAATAGGTGTTGATAGCGTCTAAGTGTATGCTTGTTGTGTAAATAAAGTAAAATGCATGAATTAAAATGAGGGGTATTGGTTTGGAAATTTCTTTGATAAAAATAAAATCAAGCTACAAACTTAAAAAGACTAATGTGGTTGAGATTTCAATATAGAATAAGTCTTGGGATAATGTTTTCCTAGGGGTAAATAATGCATGGGTTATAATAATTGAATGCAAATTCTAGTTATCAACTATGTGTTTAAGCTAAGTTAGGAATTCTTGAACAAAACGTCAAGATTATGTTCCATGGACCCTTTTAGATACCTCATATATGTGGAAATTAAATCCATTTAATACCTCAATTAGGAATCCCTATTTCTAAGAAGATGCCCAAGACTTAGCTAATTCCTAAATACCCTCATTTCTAAGATAGTGAAAAGAGAAAAAACTACATCTACTATTGTTCACTATTGCCTTGTCACCCATACCCTCTTTCAAGGAAGATGTAGGATCCAAAAGTTCACTCACGTCCCTCTTTCAAGGATGATGAAAGCTTTTGATAATTTTAGGTTTTCACCCACAAATCCATTGTGGGAATTTGGGTTTTTACCCATAAATCCCAACTAAATAAAGCAAGCTACAATGAAACCCAAAATCAATGACCAAGAATCTATACTAATAAATCACAACCCACACATATTTGCACCCTATTTCAACAAAATCCAAAGATGAATTCCTTAGCTACTCATGAAGTTAGGGAAAAAAAATATACAAAATTGATTGTTCAATGCTTCTAATAAAATTTGAAATCAAGAAACATACAATATCCAACTTCAATTGCAACCAAAATTAATTAAAAAAATTAACCACACAAAATTTTCCCAATTTTGTAGGGCTTAAAAGTCTCTAATTTCAATTTTCAAGTTGATGAATGCCTAATGGGAAAGGGTTTTGCATTATAAGGGATTTTGGGTCGACTATGTAAAATTATAGAATTGCCCCTAATCATAAACTCACTAAGTCGCGATCGCTGTAGCTTGTCCGCGATTGAAGCTAGTGTGACCGACATAGGATTATCCTGATCGCGAATATTTGACCAAACTTGACTAGCCACGATCGCGATAATTGTGGCCAGTTCTTGCAAAAGGTCTTCTAGCTACACTTCTCTTCTCTTTATGATCCCTTTTAAGATTAATTCCATATCTTTCTTTTTCATCACCTGTATACCTGCAATATGTGGAGATTAGTGCATTCGACGAACAAAGTTGTCTCATTCAAACCTTCAGATCATAGTAGTGTGCACAATTTTTAGATGTAAATAGGTGGTAAATTCACCACTCATTAGAGGCTCCAAGAACCCTAAGGTCTTCTATACATGCCTTGAAACTAGGGAAAAGAGAAGAAAAAGGTTCAGATTGGTCCAAAATAATTAATTTTTGAGAATAGCGCATCAAAAATCTGGACATTCGACTGTAAATAGCATTAGTTTTTCCTTCCTACAACTGGTTGACATCAAGGTAAGGTAATACTAAATTCATTGCATAAAATTGGGTTAGAGAGTATGAATGTAACATATATGGTTGGTATGCTTCATGTCTAGGCCTTTGGGCAAAGAGTTTTGACGTCTAAAATTTGATAAGATTTGGTTAGAGTATATTATGGGTTTTCTATATAATTATACATGTTATGTTGAATGTATTCTATTAATTGGTGTTTCATTGATGTAAAATCGTACGTGTTGTGGTGGAAAATACAAATTATTGTAATTTAGCTAACTATAATAAAAAGGGATGGCACTAAATAAGGTGTAGGAAAGTTATCAGATAACCTAGGGTGGTAATTCTTGTTAAGATCGTTGAAGATGAGCATTGTGGATGTGTTATGGTTAAGGCTCCACCGGTAATATAGGTTATGGTATTGTAGTTTAATCTAAAATATATAATATGTGCATGTTAACTATTTTCTAGTATGGCATGTTCGGGCATATTGTTTGGTGTGGTCTTTGCAATGATTTGAGGTTGTACAATATTTTTGACCTACCTTACTTGCTTAATGTGGAATGTTCGGTATTTAGAAAGTACTCACAAGCTTTTAGTGGAACAAGGTTGGGAGACACTTCTGTATGGGATTTTAGTACATAGACATTAATTGTCCCCTGAACGTCATGGCTAAAGGAAGGTTTTATATTCGCTAGCATGTATTTACGAAGGGCAGGTGGGTTTGACAGTTCTATGAATGAAATAGGAATGATGCTTATATACTTGATATATCTGTATATATTTGGAAATTTATATAATCCAAGTACTTGAGATGTGCTGGAAATTGTTGGATTTAGGGTTGTTGAATTGGTTGTGATTTAACATCACGACCCGAAATAGGGCCTAGCCGTGATGGGTATCTCAAGTCCACGGAGGACCGAAGACCACCCCCTTAGCCTAATCCCACATAACCAATATATATTAAATATGTCAGGAAAGATAAATCCAAAAGTGTATATGAGTTACTTCCAAAAAGACATCCAAAATACAAAAAATAATATCGAACATCCACCATAATACCCATGTCCACAATAGTATAACAAAGCCTCTAACAAAAATGAAAATTAGTAAAATATTGGAACATGTCTTCGGCCATAGCCAAAACAAATCTAAAATAAAGTCTAAGACAAGGAAACCAAAACGTGAAATGAAGTCTTCGAAGGATGGAAGCTTACCACTTCAAGTCAACTCTCGATCAAACCACGAATACCCATTCACTGTGCATGAAAGGTAGACTTGACTCGGACCCAGTATCACAAGGGGATACAGCATCTAAACACAATTAGCGGTTGGAGCGCTAGCAATTAACTCAAGGATAAAGGAGTAAAGTAATGCCATAGTCCATAATATGAACACCAGTAAAACCCAATGCACAACATCATATATAATAGGGGTGTGTGTGTGTATATACATCACATATGCATGAGAAGACCAAAAATAATTTAAGTAAAAAATAAACATTTAAAGCACGAGAAGGCAAAAAATGAAATGCCCAAAATTTTGAAGGTGTTACAGTACCCTTCTCCCCTAGGATGATTCGTCCCGAAATGATGAGCTAGGATACGTTTCGCACGAGAATGATAACAACATGGAAGAATGGAATTCAAACCTTAAGCTTCTTCATCCGACACATGGAATAGAAATGAATACTTAGCCTTCATATCCTCTTTTGCCTCCCAAGTGGCTTCTTCCACTTTATGGTTCCTCCAAAGGACCTTTACCAATGATATATCTTTAGTACGCACCCTGAGAATTTTTATATTCAAGATCTCCACTGGGACTCCTTCATAAAACAAGAAATTCGAGACACCAACATTCTCAATAGGCACTACTAAGAAAGGATCACCCACGCATTTCCTTAACAAGGACACATGAAACATAGGATGAATAGAACCCAAACTCGCTGGCAATAGTTCCCACTCTCTTCAAATTAAAATAAGGACCAATGTAATAGGAATTGAGCTTCCTCTTCTTTCCAAAATACATCACTCCCTTCATGGGAGACACCTTCAAGAACACCCAATCACCCACATCAAACTTCAAATCTCTTCGCCTCACATCTACATAGGACTTTTGGCAACTTTGGACAGTCTTAAGCCTATCCTGAATTACCTTTACCTTCTCCATAACTTGATGAACTAAATCAGGACCGAACAACCTTGCATTACCAACTTTGAACCACCCAATAGGGTATCTATACCTCCTACCATACAAATCCTCAAACGGAGCCATACTGATGCTAGAGTGATAACTATTATTGTATGCAAACTCTACAAGAGGTAAGTGGTCAACCCAACTACCACCAAAGTCAATTACACAAGCTCAAGAAATGTCCTCTAAAGTCTAAATAGTCCTTTTCGCTTATTCGTCCTTTTACAGGTGGAAAGTGGTACTAAGGGTCACTTTAGTCCCTAAACCTTGCTGAAATGACTGCCAAAAATGAGATGAGAACTGAGTACCCCGATTAGAAATAATGGAAATTGGAGTCCCATGAAACTTCAAGATCTCTTCAATAAACAACCTTGCATAATCCACAGCAAAATAATATGTACTCACCCACAAGAAGTGAGCATACTTAGTCATCCTATCCACGATAACCCAAATAAAATAAAATTGGTTTCGAAACTGCAAAAGATTGGTAGTAAAATCCATATATATCACTTCCCATTTCCATACAGGCAACTCAATTTCTCGAGACAACCCACCATGCCTCAAGTGTTCCACTTTCACTTGTTGACACACTATGCACTTAGCCACAAAATTAGCTATATCCCTCTTCATGCTATTCCACTAGTAGATCTTTTTAAGGTCGTGATACATCTTCGTCGAACTAGGATGAACCGAATAATGAGACTTATGAGCTTTGGCCAAAATTCTACCCCGCAGCCCATCCACATCGAGAACATACAACCTTCTGTGGTACCTCAAGATACTATCACCACCAATCTCAAAAGCCATCACCTTTTGCCTACCTATATTATTTTGGATTTGTATCAAGATAGAATCTAACATATCTAGTCTCTTCAGCACCAAGGGATGAATTCGCCACCTCTTTCACAACCATACCACCATCCTTAGAATCTAAAAGATAAATGACAAGATTATCCAAATGGTGAATATCCTTCCTAAAATTCTTCTTATTCTTTTCCACATAAGAAATACTCCTCATAGATAATCTGCTACGAGAATCAGCAACCATGTTAGCCTTACCTTGATGATAAAGAAGACTCGTATTGTAGTCCTTGAGCAATTAAAGCCATCTTATCTGCCTGAGATTCAATTCCATCTAGGTCAATACATACTACAAACTCTTATGATAGAAAAAATTGTCAACATGGACCCCATATAGATAATGCCGCCAAATCATAAATGCAAACACCGCAGCCAGCAACTCCAAAATTATGAGTTGGATAATTCCTCTCATGAACTTTCAACTACATAGAATCATATGCTACCACCTTGACATGATTCATAAATAAAAAACCAAGTCCCGCACGAGACACATCACAATAAACCACAAACCCATCACTACCCTCGGGTAAAGTCAAAATTGGAGCAGAAGTCAATTTACTTTTCATCTTTTTGAAACTCCCTTTGCAAGTATGGAACCTTAGAAACTTTACCTTCTTCTAAGTCAACCTACTCAAAGGTGAAGCAATTGACAAAAAGCACTCAACAAACCTCTTATAATAACCCTCTAAACCCAAGAAACTCTGAATATCGGTTGGAGTCATGGGTCTAGGCCACTTCTTAACCAACGTACCTTCTGTGGATCCACCATGATCCCTTCACTAAAAATAACATAACCTATAAAAGTAATAAAATTCAACCAAAACTCACTTTTCAAATATACTAGAATATCATCAATAAACATATTCACAAATAAGTCCAAAAAACTGACAAAATACCTTATTTATGACATCCATAAATGGCTCTGGGGCATTGGTCAACCCTAAAGACATAACCATGAACACATAATACCTATACCAAGTATGTAAGGTAGTCTTAGGTATATCCTCATCCCTAATCTTAAGTTGATGATAACCCAACTGTAGGTCTTAGCACTTTGAAGTTGGTCAAATAGATCATCAATCATAGAAATAGGGTACTAATTCTTTATAGTTAACTTGTTAACTGACGATAATCAACACCCATCCAAAGGGAACCATCCTTCTTATGCACAAAAAGAGTGGGAGCACCCTATAGAGACACACTAGGGCAGATGAAACCCTTGTTAAGAAGATCCTTTAACTACTTCTTAAGTTCCTTCAACTCAACAGGAGTTATTCTATAAGGAAGAATAGAGTTATGACGTGTGTCAAAAAAAAGAACAATCCCAAAATCAATTCCCTATCGGGAGGAACACAAGGAAGATCATTAGGAAAAACCTTAGGAAATTCACTAAGAATAGAAACAGGTCATAAAGAGGGACCCTCAGAGTTCGAATCCTTAACCCATACCAGATGATAAAGATACCCCTTGAAAATTAATTCTCAGGGTCTAAGATAAGATATGAACCTTCTTTTAGGCACTAAGGAACTCCTTTACCACTCTACAACAAGCTTATTAAGGAATCTAAATATGACCTTATGGGTCCGACTGTCTAAAAAGGCATAGCACGAATGGAACCAATCTATCCCCAAGATGACATCAAAATCTAACATGTATAATTCAAATAGATCCACCAAAGTTCCCCTACCACCAAAATACCACACAACCTCTATAGACCCTTTTAGATACCATAGACTCACCCATTAGGGTTGAAATAGAAAAGGGTTCGAAATACACTCAGGAGCAAAATAAAAATTCACAACCACAAATGGGGTTACATAAGAAAAAGTAAACCCTGAGTCAAGTAAATAGTACACATCATGAGAGAAGAGTTTTAACATACTAGTGATGACATCAGGAGATGCCTTAGACTCTTGATGGGTAGTAAGAGCATATAGGCAATTCTGACCAGTGCGATACTAGAAGGGGCACCCCTTGGTGCAGGAGCTAATGATGTGGCAATAAAAATATTGTTAGCCACTGAAGAAACCTTTCCATAGGGAAATACCTCAGTATATATCCTATTTGTCCATTATTGAAATATCAATTCTTTCTCCCATTATAAAATCCATGATGTAATCGACCACATAGTCTACTAAGAGGATATGACGGAGCTGACTAGGCCCTACTGGCCTGAGATTGGGCACCCTATGGCCTAGAACCATTACCACTCTAAAAACGATTATCTTCGAATGACTTTGGATAAGGAGAACTACAGTCGAATATGAACCTGAGTTGCCCCACCTCTTATTAGACCATTTATCACCATCCTTACCACTCTGCTGCTTACCTCAACCATGATCAGAATACCAAAACTTCTTACCCTACCTCTTTCTTATTTTTGATTGCTTTTTGTTTTTCTCCTCAACTTGCTCCATATAAACCACAAGTCTAGAGATGTCCATATCATTGTTCAACAAGGCAACCTTACTCTCTAAAATAAATTTACAAGACAAACCAAAAGTGAACTTACTCATTATAGCCCTTATGCTAGACATTAGCTTAGGAGAATATCATGATAATTGGTAGAATATCAAGGCATACTCCTTCACTGACATACTGCCTTATTTCAAATTCCCAAAATCCTCTACTTTTGCCTCTCTAAACTCCTGAGGAAAGAAACGGTCAAGAAAGGTACTGGAGATATCCTTCCATAAACCAAATTCAGCATCATCACCCCTAACCCACTCCCACTCCTCATACGATTTGTATGCTATATCCTTCAACCGATAAGTAGCTAATTCCACACTCTCTACCTCAATAATATGCATAACCAGAAAGATCTTCTCAATCTTATCTACAAAACTTTGATGATCCTTATTAACCTTAGTACCAATGAAAGTCGGAGGGCTCAACCTTATAAATTGGCCAACTCTAGTAGCCTTAGATAAACTCTCAGCAATACCAGTAGAACCCATCTGACATAACTGAGATGTCATGAATAGGGTAAATAGATGAATGGATTGGCAGAACTCAACATTAGTGAAATCTCCTCGGGATAACTAAATAATAGTATTACCATTTAGAGAAGGATAAGTGGAGAAAGGTAGGATTCTATGAGGAAAATTAAAAGCAGCAACCCTAGACCAAGTCTATACCCTATAAGTTGGATGAGATCTACCAACATTGTCCTTCAGCGGGATCGATGAGTTTCCACGAGCTTTAAATCACCAGAGAGGCATAATATGAAAGGCCAATAAATGGGAGTTAGAAGAATCCAAGATCTTAGACTCTATAGCTATAAAATATAACAAACAAGAAAGGAAAACATTCCAAAATTCCTCGTAGCCTCTCCTTTATAAGTGTGGCATGCTATATACCCAAAAAAGAGACTCTACTTGCCACGACTTTATGGACACCCTATGACACAGAAACCTAGGCTCTGATACTAATTTTTTCATGACCCGAAATGACACCTAGTTGTGACGGGTATCTCAAGTCCACCGAGGATTAAAGACCACCCCCTCAGCCCATTCTCATGCAAAAAATATATATTAAACAAGATAGGAAAGATAAACTCAAAAGTCTATATGAGTTCATTATCTGAAAAACCATCCACAATACAAAAACTAATAGGGAATATCCCCCATAATATCCATGTCTATAGTAGTCCAAAAAAGCTTCTAAAAAACCAAATACTAGTAAAATGTCATGACATTCCCCAGATTATATCCATAAAAAATCTAAAATAAAGTCTAAGAAAAGGGAAACCAAAGTGTGAAATAAAGTCTTTCGAAGGATGGAATCTCTCTATTTCAAGTCAACTCTCGATCAAAACACAAACACGTGAGCACTGTGTAGGAAAGGTAGAGTTACCTTTAGACTCTACATCGCATGGGGATACAACGTCTGAAGACATTTAGTAGTTGGAGAGCTAGCATGTAACTAAGGGATACGGGGGTAAAGTAATGCCATAGTCTATAATATAAAAACTAGTAAAACCTAATGCACAACATCATACGTAATAAGTGTATATATATATCATATGCTAGGGAAAAGACAACAAGGTTTAGTATGCACTTTCAAATCATTAGCCTAGACTCTGTAGCTCTTCCATTCTAATGGCACCCATAAGCTATATGGGTTCAGCTTCCCCTACTGAAAGGGCTCCAGTGTGTTAGTCGAATGTACTAGAGAAAGTAAGAGAAGAATAATGCCATCCCCAAAATATAAATTATGTTTGATGCACAGGGTCACTAAGAACAAACTTCATATCAGCAAATATGAGTTTCTAGTATTGGTCCCCCTAGGACCTCCACCCTCTATGGATTTACTACACAACCTATTTTAATTCCATAATAAAACCATTTACATATTCCTAATAATTTACTAAGGATTGTTTTAATTAGGAATTTCCCATTGGTATTGTCATACCAAAATTAGATCTTAAAAGTCTATCCCGTTATACCATATAAACCATTTTACCAAATTTGATTCCAAAGTATCTAATAAAACCACAATCATGGCCACCAAGGACTTACCAAAACCATTTAAAAATAAAACCAAACCACTTCATGTTCCATTTACCTTTTATGAAATGCAAGGATTTCAAAAATAGTCAACTATGTAACAAAATCATATTCATTGTCAATTTCACTAACAGGATGAGGGCACATAATTTCCAATACCATATATTAAGGTAAAATCATTAAATTGGGTATTAACAATGACCCTTAGTTTAATTACCATTACCATACATCCCAAAATGTTAAAAATCATAAATGAAGCATAATTATTGCATAAGAAATAATAGAAAAATATTTAAACTAATCACATTCACAACCCTCAAACCATAATTCAAAATCCATTATCAAACCATGAATGATAACTAATTTCATGCCATTAATAAACTAAAAGTATAGGGAAAGAGATACATGACTTAACTTCCATGAAATTCGAATAAAACCACGCTTATTGGACCCTAGATGATCACCTCCTTATACCCTATCCTTAAGTTGAAAAGGGAAATTTTGAGAGAGGATAGTTGAGAGTAATGACAATGAACTTTTTATAGTAAAAACTAATAGAAATAAGTCATTTTAGTGATTAAAAATAGTTTATAGGTGGAAGGACCTCAATACCCCTCTTCCTTTTAAAATTAAACAAAACAGCTGCAAAATAACATAAGTCTATGGCCTGGATCATATTGCAGATGTCCAAACTTTGTGACATAGATCGTATCGTAGAGATTATCCTCCGTGACACGGGGCTATTGTGGAGGCTTACTGTCTCTATGACCCAAAACTACCCCAAAACCCATTCAAAAATACTGCCACTCTTTCGGGTTACTCTTTAACACCCTCAAACATAATTTAAGTCAAAAATCAATATTTCAAATATAGGAAAGCCAAAAATAAAATACCCAAAATTTTTAGGGTGTTACATTTAACTATATAAATGTTTACATGTACTGACTTGGCTTAATTTAATGTGGCTTAGTGATATTTAGTGTACTTGTGATGCTAACCCTAACTAATTATATATTTTTTGTATGTAGTGTATATGTCATCTCGGGTATGGGATAATTTGGGCCATTATAGTTAAGTGTGAACTACTTGTGACTTAATCCTTATTTCTTATATGGATTGACTTATTAAGTTACCTATGGTATGGAAGTCCACATTAACTTATATTAATTTGAGAGTTCTATGTCAGCAGGATAGGGAGGAAGACTATCAAGTTATAACGTGAATCTATTATAATAATCGGGGAGTTGGGTAGGCAGGTCATATGTCCAAGTGGCCCTTTCCCAAGTATGATAAGTGACTTATTTGGTTATTGACTTAGGCCTAGGGCTTTCCATTTAGGAATTATATTGACCACTAATGTAAGTTCAGGCTTAGTGGTCTCAGGTGGTAAGGTCATGGAAGAGGGAGTGTGTGGTGTTTCTAGAATCATAAATAGAAGTTAACAAGGGGGTGTAAAAGACCTTGGGAGGGGGATGGGTAATGATTTTAAAGAATACATGTTTCTGTTTGAATGTTTATGCTATATTTTGCAATTTGATTTAGGTCGATTGATGAGGCGTACTAGCACATGTGATTTCTACAAGTGCTATGCGTGCTATTCTATTTTTGTGGTATAGTCTTTTGCTGGAATAAATGATGGTTTCTTGACTATTTCCATAGGGATCCTCCAATAGCTTCTCCTTTCTTATTCATGGTGGAAGTTGTGTATTGTATATTTTCCTCTTAGCAACTTTTCTTCAGGTTTAGACTAGATCCTAGGATAGTTTATTTCTGCATTACTTTTTATCCTCGACATGATCAACATTTTTCATGGATAATCTTCTAAGAGCATCAACCACTATATTGGATTTACCAAGATGGTACAAGACACTCATACCATGATCCTATAATGACTCTAATTATGTTCTTTGATAATGATTGAAATAATTCTAACTGAACGCATACTGAAGGGATTTTTGATTAGAGAACACATCAATATAAACTCCATAAAGGCAATGCCTCAAAATATTTATGGCAAAAAAACTTCTACAAATGCATATGCACAACCTTGCCATGTTTTATAACTGCACAACTAATACAAACTATATAAGCATCATAGTAAATAAAAAAACCACCTGAACCCTCTAGCAAAGACAAAATTGGAGCGGTGGTGAGTCGAGTCTGCAACTCCAAAAAACTATGCTCACAAAAATTGAACCACTAAAATTTGTCCTCTTTCTAAGTCAGTCATGACATGGAAAAAGAAATAGAGAAAAATCCTTCAATAAACCATCTATAATAAATGACTAAACCCAAGAAACTCCTAATATCTAATAAAGAGATTAGTCGAGGAAAATTCCCTGTAATTTAGTCTTTTGAGGATCAACTCGAATGTCTTTACTAGAAAATAATATGCGATCTTTGAGAGTCTACAAATAATCCTCAAATAATCTGCATATTAATCCTCACTCTGAGAATAAATGAGGATGTTATTTATGAAGAAAATGATAAACATCTCTAAGTAATGCTTGAACACCCTTTTCATCAAGTCTATAAAATATGTAGGAGCATTCATTAGACCAAACGACATAAAAAAAAATTTGAAGTGACCATTCTATGTTTTGAAGACTGTCTTTGGAATGTCACATTCTATGCCTCTAAGCCGATGATAGCCAGATTTGAGATCTATCTTATAGAAGCACTTGGCACCCTAAATTTGGTCAAAAAAGTAACAATCCTATGAATTAGATACATATTCCTGATTGTGACTGTTTAACTGACAGTAGTCAATGTATATTCTAAAAGAACTAGAGCACCCCAATAGAGAGACATTGAGAATGATTAAACACTTTTCTAGGATGTTTTTATACTATTTTTTCAAATTCTTAAGCTCAACTAGAGCCATTTTGTAGGGTTGAATTAAAATAATATCGGTATCTTGAAGGAGATCTATTCCAAAGTCAATTTCTCACTCCGGTGGAACTTCAAGTGAATCTTCAAGAAACACTTTTGGGAAATCATTAATTACTTAATTTGAATCAAGAGTGGGGGTCTCAAACTTTGAATCCATAACCTAAGCAATATGATAGATAAACCCTTTGGAAATTATTTTTCTATCCTTAAGATAAGAGACGAATCAACCTATAGGTACTAAGGTACTACTCTATCACTCTATGACTGTGTAATGCCCTGGATCTGGTACTCGGAATGCTACATGGTGTGCATGACCCCGAAGGACTATAAGCTCACCCATGACTGATATCTGTAACTGTATACTGCATGAAATACTTTATAATATGGAAACATGAAATAAAAGGCCATAAGGTTCAAAATTGAGACATAGTATTTGATAAAAATGTAACATCTGGGAAGGGTAAGAAAGACCCAAAACAACTAAAATAAGCTATCTGAACATACTGTAGTCTGGAAAGCCTCTAAAACATGAATTTCTAAATAACGAGTTGATGGGACATGTCCCCAACTAACTCCAACTAATAAACTAATTACTGAGATAGTAAAATGATGATCATGTCCTTAAAAGAAGAGGACTCACTTCTAACTCTGATAGCTGAGATTGGAATCTACTGATGCTTTGGAGCTCGTGTCTCTGAACCTTTGGTATGAGACACCATAGCAAAAATACGTCAGTACTTTGAATGTACTGGTATGCATGTGAGGTAGGCTGAATGAATGGGGTTCATATGCATTAACAATAACAATAGCAGTCTGACTATCATGAGCATGAGAATACGAATATGAGACATAATAACTGACACTGGTACCATGATAACATGATTACTTAATCTAAATACTAATAACATGACATATTGATAACTAATATAACTGATAACATGAGTGACTGTATCTGACAGTCCTGAATCTAATGGAACTAGCTGAGTCCCGTATTGTATTTGGCAGTCCTAAAATCTAAAGAACTATTTGAGTTCTATTACTGAGACTGATTGATAGTGTCTGACATTCCTGATACTGTAACATTAAACTGTGGGAAGTAGTTATCAAACGGATATGCCCCTATTATGCCACTATGGCTGAGTTGGGTTCTAATTTGTAACCCCCATTGGAAGGGTGTCAATACCATGCCACTGATAAGGACAAGTTGTGGCTGACCCTCTATAATGCCTTGATTTTTTAAACCGAAATGCTACATGGTGCTAATAACCTGAGGGACCACAATCAAACCCAGGACTGATATCTATAGCTGTATACTGTATTTCATGACATAATAATGAAGAAAATATGCAAAATAGGCCATAAGATTCAACTGAGATAATATAACATCCATATGGGCAAAAAATACCAAAACAACTGAAAACTGAATTTGAAAGCTAAATTTGAGCATAAATCCAAAAGCCTCTAGGTACTATTGAAATAAGGAGTTGAAGGAACATGTCTCCAACTGACTCCATAAAATTGAATTGAAGAAATAAATGAATAAATCAAATAATATCATCCTCGAATGAAGAGAACTCACTGCAAATCTGTATTCTGAATGTGACTACTACTGCTGGTCTGGGACTCATGCCTCTGAACCTATGGTGTAACATGAAAAGAAAGCACCATAGTGCAAATACGTTAGTACAACTTGAGTACTGAGTATACGAGTGAGGTAGGCTAATGAAAAGGGTTTACATGCATGATTAATACTACTAACTGACTGATATCAATGTAAGAGTACAAATGTACATACATAGTAACTACGATCGTGAGTACGTGATAGCTAAATTTGTACGTTAATACATGGCTAGAACCATAGTTCTGATAACATGGATGACTGTATCTGACAGTCCTAAATCTGGTTGAACTCTTTGAGTTCCATGCTATAACTGAATTTGATCGTATCTAACAGTCCTGGAATACTGATATATAAAGAACTATCTGAGTTCTTTACTGAGACTAATACTAAAACTGTGGGAGGTAGTTGTTTAACCAACATTCCCCATATGTGCCATTATGGCTAAGATTGGGTCCAATCTCTACCCTGAATAGAAGGATGTCAATACCATGCCACTGGTAAGGAATACATGTGAGTAACCCTCATATAACAGGTAAATCTAGTGAGAATAGTGGGAACCCTCATATAATAGGTTAATCCACCCCATCTACCCTCATATAACAGGATATGATGTCTCAACCTATGCTGGCTACATAGTTCTGAAATGCAAGGATGACTGCTAAGAATCACACCCTCATATATAGGTGAGTTCCCATCCTTGGGTTCACTCGGTGCTAACTCTTACTCCCATCTGAAGAGACTAAACTTAATTCAACTTACTGTACATGGACAGATTAAATGACTTCCGGTGGCTGATGGAGTAGTACTATTATCTGAGAGTTAACTGGGATCATGAGATTTTTGAGGTTTCCTGAGTCACATGACTGACTGAGTTCTATAGATTATAGCTTGACTGAGATTATCGTGAAAAAATGACATGGCTCTTAGCATACAACTATGTTTTTCTGGTACGAATACCCTTAGGACTCGATAGAAGAAAACTAACACATATGACATGACTTGATCATAAGATTGGAGTCCACAATTTGCTATATTATAGGTAGGGGATAGTATACTTCATGTATTTAATCAACACCTCAAACATGGTAGGGAAAGCATGGATATAATTCACACACAAAATTCATATTTCCATCATCATACATGCTTCATGCTATCACCATAAGAATACATAAATAGCATGGGCATTCATATTGAAGTGTATCGCTAACATGGACTTGTCATTTAGATATCATGAAATCATGTAAATATGAACTTCTAACATGCTAGGCATTTTATCAAACACCTTACATGCATTCTTTAAGGCATAGGTGGATTTCATACTTGCATTAGTTCAACCCACCCAAAGTTCATGATTTTCAACCAACAATGACAGATATTCCATGAAAAACATCCTTAGATATCATCTTGAAACTTGAACAACAATCATCAATGTGTACATTCTTATATCACCACAAAAGTTAACAAAATAACGTTTAAAAGCACGATTCTTGAACTCTATGAACGAATTGAATTCATAGATGAACACTACGCATACCTTAAAGCTTGATCTTGAAAGAGATCTAATGTTTCTGAAGGTTCCTAAAGAATACTTAGGCTTGCTCTTGAGGAGATGATCATGAGAGAAAACCCTAATCTTGTGGTTGAGAGTGTATGAGAGAGTTTTTTGAGATGTTTTAACTAAAGAAAATGGAAAATAGTACGTTCCTTGAGTGTTATAAGTCGTGGAAGTGAAGAAAAAAGACCAAAATACCCTTACAAAATAAATTCCCAGTTGCTGAAAATAATAGCTGATGACATTTGTGACAAGTCATCCAAAATGTGGTAAGCCATAAAAAATATGGTCACACAGAAGCTGGAATTGATGGTTTCTGCCTAAGTCTGACGACCTTCGTGGTAGGGTATAACAAATGTGGTAAGCTACCACAAATTTCTTCACTTAGGAGCTGGTTTCTGCCTAAGGTTGATGACCTTCATGGTAGGGCATCACAAATGTTGTAAGCTACCACGAATGTCGTCACACAGGAGCTGTATTCTGACTAAGGCTGACGACCTTCGTGATAGGGCATTACAAATGTGGTAAGATACCATGAATGTCATCACTTAGGAGCTGTTTTTTGCCTAAGGCTGACGACATTTGTGACAAGGCATCCCAAATGTGGTAAGCTACCACGAATGTTGTCACACTGTTTCCAGCCTGACATGCTGGAGTAAAATAGGAATAACTTTTTGCTCCAATATCAGATTTAGGATAAATTGGTATAGTTGGAAAGATAATTCAATTATATATCTGTTGATAGGTCATGAGATAACAAATTCCAAGTATAATGAGAGATATTATTGTTTGAAGTTGACTATACCAATATCCTTCTTAAGAATTCAATCGATAAGGAATGTTTTGATTCGTATGATAGCTGGGAGTTATTTGAAGCCTTAATATACATCTAACATACACATAAAACTATAAAAGAACTATGATGTACTATGAATAAGCTTGGTACATGGCTCTAACATTGGTTTGGATATTATGGGGTATTACAATATCTCCTCCTTGGAAATATTCGTCCTCGAATAATGACTGCTTGAGAGGGGAGAAAAAATAAAATGACACATACACTGATCATGCTCAACTGGCTCATAATTTGAGGACTGAATTGAATTCTAAACTGAATATAGCCCAACTAAACATGCATATCTGATGCATGACTGATAAGCTGAACTCATGAATGCATGATAAGCTATGCACTGATATTTAATACCAATTTATACTGGAATTTTGAATATGTAACTGAATAAGCTTAATGAAAATGGTTACCTTAAGATAAGTCTAAATTAGTGGAGAAAATATGAGGGTACTTGGTTCGCATGTCTTATTATGCTTCCCAAGTAGCTCCCTTCATGGGCTGATTCTGCCAAAGAACCTTGACTAGAGGGACTTCTTTGTTCCTCAACCTACGAGTTTGATAGTCGAGGATTTTGATTGGAATCTCTTCATAAGAGAGGCTATTCTATATGTCGATGTTCTAAATAGGGACTACAACTGCTGGCTCACCTATGCACTTCTTGAGCAAAGAGACATGGAAGACTGGATGAAATGAGGCTAGATCTGAAGGCAATTCGAGCTCATAGGCTACCTTGCTAAAGCAACTGAGAATCCTGAAGGGACCAAAATATTGAGGATAGAGCTTTCCCTTCTTGCTGAATCTCTTCACACCCTTCATGGGAGAGATCTTGAGATAGACATAGTCATCGACCTCGAATTCGAGATCCTTTCTACGAACATCCGCATAAGACTTCTGTCAGCTCTGAGTAGCCCAAAGTCTTTCTATGATCAACTGAACTTTCTCTAAGGCATTGAATACTAAGTCAGGCCCTATGACTACGGTCTCACTAACTTCGAACCAACTGATTGGAGAGCTACATCTCCTACCGTAGAGAGCTTCGAATGAAGCCATCTAAATACTGGAGTGATAGCTGTTGTTGTATCTGAAATCAATCAAAGGCAAGTGGTCATCCCAGCTTCCCTTAAATTCAATTACACATGCCCTTAGCATATCTTCTAGAGTCTGAATGGCCCTTTCTACTTGACTAGTTGTCTGAGGATGAAATACTGTGCTGAGATGAACTTGGGTACCAAGACCCTTTTGGAATGCTTTCCAGAAGTGAGAGGTGAACTGGGTACCTCTGTATGAGATGATAGATATTGGAACACCGTGTACTTTGACCAACTCCCTCATATAGAGTTTGGCATAATCCTCAGCTGAGTAAGAGGTATGAAATGGAAGAAAATGAGATGACCTGGTCATTCTGTCTATAATGACCCAAATTGAATCATGCTAATGACGTGTTCTAGTCAAACCCGTCACAAAGTCCATGTTCACTTCTTCCCATTTCCAAGTAGGAATAATGAACTCCTGCATGGAACCACTAGGTTTCTGATGCTCTATCTTAACCTGCTGACATGTCGAGCACTTAGCCATAAACTCTGCAATGTCCCTCTTCATCCCACTCCACCAATAGATATCCCACAAGTTGCGGTATATCTTAGTGGCCCTTGGATGAATAGAGTATTGCGCACCATGCGCTTCTGCAAGAATTCGCTGCCTCAAGTCATCTACATCGGGAACACACAGACAACCCTGACAATGAAGAACACCATTTCCCCCTTGGGAGAAAACCTCTACTTCCTGACTCATAACTGACTCTTTTAGCTTAAAAAGACTAGGATCCCTATCTTGCTTCTCTTTTACCTCGAAAACTAGAGATGACTCTAAACTAATCTAAACACATACACCACCCTCTAAAGAGTCGACTAAGAGAACGCCTAGTCTGGCAGGCTAATAAATCTCCTAAGCTAGTTTTTTCTTACTATCCTCAAAATGGGAAACACTACCCATGGCATTGTCCTTACCAGGATGATAAAGGACACTCATGTCATATCCTTCAAGAGCTCTAACCACCTTCTTTGATGAAGATTGAGATCTTTTTGGGAAAAGAAATACTGAAGGCTCTTATGATCTATGAAGATTTCTACATGAACACTGTATAGATAATTCCTCCAAATCTTTAAGGCAAAGACAACTGCTGCTAACTCAAGGTCATGAGTAGGATAATTCTTCTCATGGGGCTTTAGCTGTTTGGAGGCGTAGGCTATGAATCTACCATGCTGTATGAGGACACAACCTAAACCTACTCTAGATGCATAACAATATACTAAGAATCCATCGAAACCATCGGGAAGTGCTATAACAGGAGCTGAGATGAGTCGAGTCTTCAACTCCTAAAAACTCTTCTCGTAAGGTTCTGACCATTGAAACTTGACCATCTTCTGAGTCAATCTGGACATAGGAGATGCAATAAAAGAAAATATCTTGACAAACCATCAGTAGTAGCTAACCAAACCCAAGAAACTCCTAATATCTGATGGAAAGACAAGGCAAGGCCAATTTCTTACTGCTTTGATTTTCTGAGGATCTACTCTTATGCCATCACCAAAAATAATATGGACAAGGAATGCTACTGATCTTATCTAAAATTCACACTTACTGAACTTGGAGAACAACTGGTGATCCCTGAGAGTCTAAAGAACAATTATAAGATGGTCTGAATGATCACGCTCTGTGTGAGAATAGACCAGAATATCATCTATGAAGACTATAAAGAATGTGTCCAAGTACTGCTTGAACACCCAGTTCATCAAGTCCATGAAAGCTGTAGGGGCATTGGTAAGACCAAAGGACATGACTATAAATTAAAAGTGGCCATATCGAGTATGAAAAGCTATCTTTGAAATGTCACATTCTCTAACTCTAAGCTGATGATAGCCTGATCTGAGGTCTATCTTGGAGAAATAACTAGCACCCTGAAGTTGGTTAAACAAGTTGTCTATCCTAGGCAGCGGATACCTATTCTTAATCGTGACTTTGTTGAGTTGACAGTAATCAATACACATTCTAAGAGAACCATCTTTCTTGCACACAAATAAGACTAGTGCACCCCATGGGGATACACCAGGCCTGATGAATCCCTTATTTAAGAGATCCTTTAACTGATCTTTTAGTTCCTTGAGTTCTGCAAGTGCCATTCTATACGGAGGAATAGAAATAGGCTGAGTATCTAGGAGAAGGTCTATGCTAAAGTCTATTTCCCTTTTAGGAACAATGCCTGGAAGATCTTTGGGAAAGACGTCTTAATATTCATTAACCACTAGGACTGATTTGAGACTGGGAGATTCAAAACTGGAATTCTTAACATGCACGAGATGACATACACACCCCTTAGAAATCATTTTTCTTGCGCGAAGGTAGGAAACAAGCTCATCCCTAAAAGACTAAGTGCTACCCGTCTACTCTAGGATGGGCTCATTCGGGAACTGAAACTGAACTATCCTATTTCTGTAGTCGACTATGGCATAGAAAGAATGAAGCCAATCCATGCTGAGAATGAAATCAAAATTAGTCATCTGTAACTCAACTAAATCGGTTAATGTGGATTTCTGAAATATCATAACCAGGCAGTTCCTATATACCCGCCGAACTATTATGGTTTTACCCATTGGGGTAGATACTGAAAAGGGGTTTGCTAAAGTTTTGGGACTGATTCCAAAATCACCTGCTATGTATGGAGTGACAAAAAACAACGATGCACCTAGGTCTAGCAAAGCATAAACATGAACATAGAAAATCTGTAACGTACCAATAATGATATCAGGAGAATTTTCCTTATCCTATCGGGTCTGAAGAGCATAGAGTCTATTTGGGTGTTGCCCACTAATAGCACTGGAAGTGGCACCCTACAGGTTCGGGCGACCGAACTGAGTTGTGGAATGTTTCTACTAACCCTGAGGACCTGGCTGAGGATAGTCCTTAACTCTGTGGTCTGGCTTGCCACAACCAAAACAAATGCCTTGACCTGCTCTACACACACCCTGATGGTGCTTACCGCAGGTCTGACACTGAGGATAAATGCGGGCACTGCTAATACTGCTCTGAGATTTAGAGCCTGGTGCTTTTCCTCTATTGCTGTCCCTGAACTTAGGCACTGGGGCACTAGTGGAGGAAGGGGCTGGAACTACTGACTTAGGACAAAACTGTGAACAATTTCCTCCCTCTGATTTAGGCTGAGAAAAACTAAAACTGCTTGCTCTTGCTCTCTTATTCTGCCTCTTCGTAGTCTTAACCTTCTGCCCCTCTATCTGTTGAGCTTGGGTATAAGCTTGGCTAAAGTCATATCACTATTTAGAATCACAGACCTACACTCATTTACCACGCTATCATTCACCCCTAACACGAACTTGCTCATCTTAGCACTGTTGTCTACAACCATATAAGGGGCATATCTGGCTAGCTGAGTAAATCTAAGAGAATACTCTCTAACTATCATATTTCCCTGCCTGAGATTGATGAACTCAAGAACTTTGGCCTCTCTCAGCTCTTAGGGAAAGAATCTGTCTAAGAAAGCCATGACAAATTCTTCCCACTCAACAGGACTTGCATCCTCTAACCTTTCTGCTAACCACTGCTTGTACCAAGTGTGACTGACATTCTGCAATTGGTATGTGGCTAACTCAGTTCTATGAGAAGAAGTGACTCCCATGATATCAATGATCTTCTGGACTTGGTCAACAAATTCCTGAGGATCTTCATCTGGCTTAGACCCAAAGAAGGACGAAGGGTTCATTCGGGTGAAGTCCCAAATCCTAGCTACTGCTGAATTGGCCACTGGGTTGGTCGGAATAATTGCTGGTCGTTCATTCTGGGAAGCTACAGACTGAGAAAAAGTGGTAAATGCGGTCCTGAACTCCGCATGAGAAATATGTTTGCCCAAAGAATCTTCGGGATGAGGAGCTGGCTGATTTTTTCTCTTTGGAGGTATGTTTCTGAAATAAGAGAAGAGCGGATTAGACTGAGAGACTGACTTGAAATTATGTTTACTAGCACGACATAAATACCGAAAGAAGGAAAATTGTTCGGAAAACATCATATAGCCTCCGTTACATAAATGTGGCGCGCAACACACCCATGTACAAGACTCTACTAGATGTGGCTTTCAGACTTCCTAGGACTCTATTGAACCTTAGGCTCTGATACTTAGTTTGTAATGCCCCGATTTTCTGAACCGAAATGCTACACGATACTTATGACCCCAAGGGACCACAAGCTAACCCATGACTAATATCTGTACCTGTATACTACAATTTATGACATAATAATACAGAAAAAATGCACAATAGGACATAAGGTTAAACTGAGATAATATAACATCCATATGGACAAAAAATACCCAAAACAACTAAAAATTGAATCTGAAAGCTAAATCTGAGCGTAAATCCGAAAGCCTCTAAGTACTATCTGAAATAAGGAGTTGAATGAATATGTCTCCAACTAACTCTATAAAACTAAACTGAAGAAATAAATGAATAAATCAAATAATGTCATCCTCGAATGAAGAGGACTCACTGCAACTTTGTATGCTGAATGTGACTGCTACTGCTGGTCTGGGACTCGTGCCTCTAAACCTATGGTGTAACATGAAAAGAAAGCACCATAGCGTAAACACATCAGTACAACTGGAGTACTGAGTATACGAGTGAGGTAGGCTAATGCAAAGGGTTTACATTCATGAATAATACTACTTACTGACTGATATGAACGAAAGAGTACAAATATACATCATAGTAACTAAAATCGTAAGTACGTGATGGCTAAATTTGTACGCTAATACATGGCTAGAACCATATTTCTGATAACATGGATGACTGTATTTGATAGCCTTGAATCTGGTTGAACTCTTTGAGTTTCGTGCTATAACTGAATTTGACCATATCTAACAGTCCTGGTATACTGATATCTGAAGAACTATCTGAGTTCTTTTACTGAGACTGATACTGAAACTGTGGGAGGTAGTTGTTTAATCGATATGCCCCATATATGTCATTATGGCTAAGATGGGTTCCAATATCTGCCCTAACTGGAAAGGTGTCAATACCGAGACACTGGTAAGGATAACATGTGAGCAACCCTCATATAATAGGTAACTCTAGTGAGAACGGTGGGAACCCTCATATAATGGTTAAGACATCTCATCTACCTTCATATAACAGGCTATGTTGTCTCAACCTATGCTGGATATATAGTTTTAGAATGCAAGGATGACTGCTAAGAATCACACTCTCATATACAGGTGATTTCCCATTCTTGGGTTCACTCGGGGCTAACTCCTACTCCCATCTGAAGAGACTAAACATGATTAAACTGACTGTACGTGGACAGATTAACTAACTTCCATTGACTGACGGAGTATTACTATTATCTGAGAGTTAACTGGGATCATGAGATTTTTGAGGTTTCCTGAGTCACATGACCGACTGAGTTCTATAGATTATAGCTTGACTGAGATTATCGTGACAACATGATGTGGCTCTTGACACAACTATGTTTTTTGATTACGAATACCCCTAGGACTCTATAGAAGAAAACTAACACACATGACATGACTTGATTACAAGATTGGAGTCCACAATTTGCTATATCATAAGTAGGGGATAGTATACTTCATGTATTTAATCAACACCTCAAACATGGTAGGAAAAGAATAGTATAATTCGCACATAAAATTCATATTTCCATCATCATACATGCTTCATGCTATCACCATAAGAATACATAAATAGCATGGGCATTAATATTAAAGTGTATCGCTAATATGGACTTGTCATTTAGATATCATGAAATTATGTAAATATGAACTTCTAACATCCTAGGCATTTTATCAAACACCTGACATGCATTCTTTAAGGCATAGGTGGATTTCATACTTTCATTAGTTCAACCCACCCTAAGTTCATGATTTTCAACCAAAAATCACATATATTCCATGAAAAACATCCTTAGATGTCATCCTAAAACTTGAACAACAATCATCAACGTGTACATACTTATATCACCACAAACATTTACAAAATAACATTTAAAAGCATGATTCTTGAGCTCTATGAATGAATTGAATCCATAGATGAACACTATGCATACCTTAAAGCCTGATCTTGAAAGAGATCTAATGTTTCTGAAGGTTCCTAAAGAAATCCTTAGGCATTCTCTTGAGGAGATGATCTCGAGAGAAAACCCTAATCTTGTGGTTGAGAGTGTATGAGAGAGCATTTTTGAGATGTTTTAACTAAAGAAAATAGAAGATAATACGTTCCTTGAGGGTTATAAGTCATGGGAAGTGATGGGAAAATACTAAAATACCCTTATGAAATAAATTCCCAGTTGCTTAAAATAATAGCTGACGACATTTGTGACAAGGCGTCTAAAATGTGGTAAGCCGTAAAAAATATGGTCACACAGAAGCTGGAATTGATGTTTTCTGTCGAAGTCTGACGAACTTCATGGTAGGGCATCATAAATATGGTAAAATACTATGAATTTCATCACTTAGGAGCTGGTTTCTACCTAAGGCTGACGACCTTCGTGGTAGGGCATCATAAATGTGGTAAGCTACCACAAATGTCATCACACAGGAGCTGGATTCTACCTAAGGTTGACAACCTTCGTGATAGGGCATCACAAATGTGGTAAGCTACCACGAATTTTGTCACTTAGGAGATGGTTTCTGCCTAAGGCTTATGACATTTTTGACAAGGCATCCCAAATGTGGTAAGCTACCACTAATGTCGTCACACTGTTTCTAGACTGATATGTTGGAGTAAAATAGGAATAACTCTTTGCTCCGATATCGGATTTAGGAAAAATTAGTATCATTGGAAAGATAATTCAATTATCTATCTATTAATAGGTCAAGATCTCAAAAATTACAAGTATAATGAGAGATATGCTTGTTTAAAGTTGACTATACTAATATCCTTCTCAAGAATTCAATCAGTAGGGAATGTTTTGATTCGTATGATAGTTGGGAGTTATGTGAAGCCTTAATATACATCTAACCTACTCAAAAAACAATAAAATAACCATAATGTACTATGAATGAGCTTGATACATGTCTCTAATATTGGTTTAGATTTTTAGGGTATTACACCCTCATCTGATAGTTTCCCCAAAAGAAAATGGTGGGGCCCTTATCTAACAATTCTTATCCACCTCATCAACCCTCAATGGATAGTGTTGATGTCACAACCTATGCTGGATACATAGTTCTGGAATGCAAGGATGACTTTTAAGAATCACACCCTCATCTGATAATATGTGTTCCCATCCTTGGGTTCACTCAGTGCTAACTCGTACTCCCATCTGAATAGACTCTGAATATGATTTACCGAACTGAACATGGGCTGAGTCACTAAATTCTATTGACTGATGGAATACTAATGATATCTGACAGCTGACTGAGTTCATAATATCATGGAGATTTTCTAAGTCATAAGACTGTCTGAAGTCTAAGAATTCATAGCTTGACTGAGAGTATCATGAAAACATGACATGGCTCTAGGCACACAACTAATTTTTTGGGTACGAGTACCCCCGGGACTTGATGGAAGAAAATTAACCAAGCATAACTTACTTGAACATATAACTAACATCATAATCCATAATACATTTATAGAAGAATTTCATCAAAACATGTGATAGGCATAACTTGTACATACATGGGGATTTCATGGTATCATGCTAGTTAGGCACCATTCCTTCATCTAGAAATTTAATAAAACTTATTGTAGGCATGGTATATGTAAACATCATTGTACAATAATTAAACATCATGGTTTAATTCTAATTTCATCATTCAAGGGTTTAATCATAGGGTTTAATCATAGGTTTGCATGAATCTATATCTATAATAATTTAACCCACATAGAATTTACCACCCAACATGGAGTATAATTCAATTTCTCATTATCCACATGAACAAGAGCAGCCTAATCATGAAATTCATAACAAAATCCATAAAATTGAATTTAGAAAAGGGATTCTTGGGCTCCATGGATAAAAGGAGTCCATCAATAAATCTATGCATACCTTGGTTAGTAAATACATAAAGATTGATGGAGGAAATTCTTGATTCTGAATCTTCTATGAAAATCCCTAGGTTGTTCTTGAGAGGTTTTTGAGAGAAAAGAGTGTATTTTGGGTGAAAAGTTACTGAATCACATGTTAAAGGGCTTAAATAGGGTTGGAAAATTAAACCTTTTAACCCTGGACGTGTCTTGTAATTTCAGTAAAAATTTCTCAAATTGGACCCTTGGCGCGACTCGGCGCTATCACGCCGTCATTGGAATTTGAAAGGCCTTTTGGCCTTTTGAAAGGCTCTCCACTATAATTGCCAAAGGCTCTCCACTATAAATGTTTAGAGCATGAGTTTGAAGAAGATTTTAATAGATTTCATACTCTATTGCATGACATGAAAAAGAAAGAAGTCAATCTTTTCCTAAAACATTTCATAGCTTCTCACTCATAAGTATGACCCACTTTGCACCCAAGAAAGAGACTCTAATTGTCGCGATTTTAGGCACCTTTTGATAGATTGAATTTGATGCTCTATTACAAAGTTTGTAACAACCCAATATTACCTCTAGTTGTAATATGGTGCTTAGTGTCACAAAGATCCCAAGATAACCCATGGTCTGGCATAATAGTACGAATAATGAAATAAATAATATGAAAACCCTATGCTGAAGTTATCCTAAACAATGAACTAATAAATCAACCAATAATAATATCTTAGTATAAGAATGACTAATAATAAAAGTTACTGGACAAGCCCCTTTCAAACTCTAACTATTTAAAATTGGAATGAAATAAAATAAAATACTAATATAGTCCTCGAATAATATAGACTCACCAAAGTACTACCGCTGATGTAGTAGGAGATCGTACTAAGCATGACCCAAATGTTGAATAATAAAACATATATTATAAGATAACATAGCACAAAGGAAAATGTGGGATTAGTACTTTGAATATACTATGTAGTGAGATGGAAAATAATTTATATAAGATAAACATGATGCATATGACAAGGTAAATTGATGTAAGACCTAGTAATAAACATGTACTGTATGATATGTTGAACAACTAAGTACATGGTCATGCAAGTATCTAAATATGAACTATAAACTATGAACTGTGGGAGACACTATTTATCAAAATTCCTCAATCTGAGCTAACTATGGTCCAACCTATGACCTTGATCGGAAGAGCATTCAGTACCTTATAAAGGGTACGAACACTGGCTGGCATGGATCCACTAAATCGATGTCCAAATAGAATAAGGCATCAAGAAGGGCATGGTGGGTGACCCTTTAGAACCTACATCGGTATCGTATTTCTGGGACTTAGGGACTTCAACTAATGTTCTCAGCCTAACTTATGGGTGATCCTTCATCCTTGTGTTTGCTTGGTGCTTAGTACTACTCCTGACTAAGTGACACTGGTAACTAAAATGCTCAGTAATAGTAATATTCTGAAGAAAAAAATAAATGCATTATTTAAGAGAATTCATAATATCTGAATTAGAGGATATAATACTCATAAGTATATGTAAAAAATCATAGGTCATCAATTGTTCATAACCCACCATATCTGAAGAATGCAACTACTATAACAATTCTATAACTCGGTGAACTAAGGAATTTACTAACACAAGTGTGACAATCATGGAGTTCACCATATAAGTAGGGCTTATAAATTTGAATATATAATAGTTCTAAAATTTATGTGAAAACATGGATTTATAACTCAATGAGATCAAGGAAATAGAATATCAAGAAATTCTCAATATTTATGAACCCTAAGCTCTAAGTAGGGAATTATACTAATAAATTGAGTTAGATTGGTACTCAATGGGTGAAACGAGACCCATTGATGAAATCCCATATACCTAGAGATGAAAACCCTAGAGAAATCTTTGAAATTGAAAGCTTGAAAAAGATGAATCCTTGTTGCCTTGAAGAAGGGAAATCATCTCTTTTCTTTATAAATGTTAAGTATTGAATATTTTTCTTGGTAATGGGGGATTAGGTCAATATTAAACATAAATTTTCCTTGGGGTAGTTTAAATAGTATAGTTTAGAGGTTTAAAAAGTGGGAAAAAACTAGAGTGCCCCTTGTAAAATGTAATGTAAAAGCTACTAGAAGGGATGTATGAGACATTACCATGATTATGAGACCCACCTACAATTGTTGGTGGTGTTCATTATTGGTTTTATAGGTATGAGGCTCTCTAAATCTCATCATACCAGCCTTGGTATGATCATGAAACCCACCTATGACCATTACTTAGTTCGTAGGTTATAGGTTCCAATTGGTTCAACTTTAAAAGTCAAGATCGTGCCTAAAATTGTGGTTTCTAACCATGGTAGTGGTTTTCCATCATTATTGGAAGGTATACATGTCAAATTTCAGGTTTTAGGGTTTGCTTCATATAGACTAGACAATGTATGGTTGTACAACGTAACTACAGTTGTACCTATGCTCGAAGGTTCTCAATGTTGGACAATGCTCCCCTAAAATGGAAATAACTTGTTACTATGATATAGTATTAAGGTATAACTAGATGAACTAAACCTAATACTCAAATAACTTTCATTTTGTAGGTCTTGATCTAAAAAATACTCCATAATAGAGGAGTTATGCTCATTTGAATTTAACTATAGGGAGATTCTTCTCAAGAAATAAATCTGTATGAAAGATTTTGACTTGGACATGAGCTAAGAGTTACTTGTAATCTTAATATATGTCTAAATCATTTTTCATACTATAAAATAGTGTTTGATTCTACATGTACTCGAAGAATGGTTCTTATCTAAGATTAGATTTGCAGGGTGTTACAATGAATCCTTTTAGGCTTTATGTATTTGTATGTCTCCAAGGTGGATTATAATGTGAATTATGTGAATATAGAGGAGAACAAAGTGATTGTATTAGTTTATTATCTATACATTTTTTCTAGTTACCATAAAAAAGTAAACTTGATATTATTTATGTTGGAATATGGGATAATTTTGCATAAGATAGACATGAGAACTGATTATGGCATAGGGAGGAATTGACATAACTTAAGAGTCTAGATTCAAGTTATGATAATGGTTAGCAACCAATATGTATAAAGGCATATAACTAAAACTAGATTGTAAGTTGAATAGAGTCGAATGATTAACTAATGGAGAAGCCATTGAACCTAGTAATGACTTGAATGTAAGGATTGCTAGATAATAGCATAAATCTTGATCTCATTAAATATAAAGGGTGATTTAATATGTGATTGAATTCATAAATATTGAATTAGAGTTTAGACTCCTTTTGGTTGACTGTGCACTTGTAAAATGAATACTTGAGCTTAATGAATATGACTTGATAATGTTTGTTGAAAAAACTATAGATCGGTCTTAGAACATGCTATAATTGATGAAACCAATGATTCATATCTACTTGTAAATTTGGTATGTTAAAGCATGATTGTTATTTACTTGAAATAATTAACTCGAGCTAACCAAGTATTTTGGTGATTGCTTATTGTTGCAATGAATATTTATGGAAAGTTATTGTTAAATGATATTCTAAGTCTAAGCAAATTTAATGAAGTTATATGTGAGTCTTGTAGTTTTTACAAGTGTTGGTTTTTATCATTATTTTATGTTATTGTTGTGAATTATGTTGGTCATTTATGAGATGTACCAATATTTAGGTATCTTCACTGAATTTGATGGATTAAGATTGACAGGCACTTGATATCTTGGTGCTTATCCCCTACAAGTCATAGCTAGTGTATGCACCTATAAATACCTTAGAATGTATTTACAAGGTATGTATGATTATGTATTACTGTTAGTTGATATATAGGATTTTTATGTGGTCCGTTTAATTGGCATATGTTTTGGGATTCTTGTTGTTAGGGTCGGGGTTGTTAACTTGGTCATGGTTTGACTTGACTTATTTTCTCTTGACCTATACTTGATTGAAGTTATAGAATTACATGGAAAGGCTACGTGTCATAAACTTGAGGCATATATCATAATGTATCTTCATAGTTTGTATTTACTACAAGGTGATGATTATTGGTTTTCTTTTATCATTGACGTTAAATAAGGCGTAAGTGAAATAGATTACTTTAATAATTATTGGTGTTAAATAAGTGAGGGTTAGGATGGAAGACACATGATGTGAAGATGATGAATGATCAAAAGGAATAAGAATGGACATACTTTTAGTTAAACAAAGGATAAAGATAGCATACATGGATGAAAGTGTTACAAATTAAATTTGTATATAATTTATGTTTATTTGTGATTTCTATATTGTGTTTATGTGATTTAACCCTTGTCAATTGATAATACCTACCAGTATGTGTTATTTGAATTGGTACTACTCTTGATATTCCTATTTTGGGGTATAGTCTAGTTACAGGATCAGTGGATGTTTCACAGATGACATGGATAGTGATCTCTAGTAGCTTCTGCTCCACTTATTCATGGTAGAGTTTGTGTCTTGTTTTAGCCTTCACTATAGTAGAAGTTCTTGTACCTATTTAGACGAGGCTCTTCGGTAGTTTTCATTCTACATTTATATATTTGTTAAATCTGTAATAATAAGGTTTTGATAGTTTGTTACTTAGCTTAAGACTTCTACATATCATGCTGAATGGGTTGTAAATGGTTCTTTTATCTAGGTGGATTTAAAGTAGGTACCCTCATGATCTAATAATTTGGGTTGTGATAAACCTATAGGCTGGCGTAAATTTCATGTTCAGTGAGAATTATTAGGTTGATTTATGAGTTCATTGTTGTTCTAGAATAAAGTTATTCCTCAAGAATATCTTTAGGTTAGTACCTGAACTAGGTCATTAAATAAAAATAAATGCAGTAGAGATCATGGTCAGCCATTCTAGTTTCTACCAAAGCTAAAACATCAGGGTTATGACACATATTATATCCATCAGATTCCTTTTTATCATGATCCGAGCTGAGACTCTGGCTGCAATGAGCATCCCAAACCATGAAGGTTCGGACGCCTATGACTATTTGGAAATCATGCACAATGCTCATACAATATAAAGAAATGTGGAAAAATTATCATCATACGGAAACATAGTCAATCTCATAGATCAACTGAACAATTCAAAAGGGAGTTCTGAACATTCAAAACACATGACACCAGTCTGCAAAATCTCTAATAACATATGAACAAATTCCTGTCTGAAAATTAGGACAAGACACCTAGTCGGACCACAAATTAAAATAAATTAACAATGTTCTAAAAAAGGCCTTCTCAAATAAGGGAGGCTCACCAACAACAATCTCTGATATAATACAACCTACTGTTTAGTGGGACATTGGAACTGTGCCTCAGATCCTGAATTATAGGAGGTTAATACAATTGTAATAGTATGTGAAACAACTCAAAATATCTTGTTTATCTACAAAATAGGTGATAGGGTTTCATAGTATCAGTGAACACAATATAAGAAAAAAATACATGGGCATACTTTAGAGAACATCAAATGATTCTGGACAACACTGACCCACTCTTCCTCATTCTTTTGAGCTAGACGATACACCTTACAAATCTGAAATCCCCTGGGCTATGTGGGACCGTTCCTTGACTCAGAAGCAAGCCCCCAATCTAAGTAATTGCCTGGATTGGGTGGTGATACCCCCCATGAGAGCACACCATAGTAAACCCCCCATGTGAGATGTCCTAAATTTCCTTTCATATAGGAAAATATATCATAAGTCTCACATCGGTAACTACGGTTTCTAGTGATGAGCCCTTACACTCAAATGCCTTCCTCGGATAACCAACTAGCTCTATTAAGCCCAACTTTTATTTCTTTAAAAGAAACATGATTAATACTATCAAAACATTCAATACTTATCTTGATAAGGGTATATAATCACTGGGTATCATCATACCCTAACTTACAAGTCAATCAAATCACAACATATCATATCTGTAGCCCTTTTCACTTATTATCATATTAATGACCACTGATAGCTTTAAATATCAAATGAGGGAGAGTCATGTAATAGGTTTTCATTTGAGTTTACATAAAAAAACACTCTCCTTTCAATAGTACAATCATAAGGTATTAATGTTATGTTTACATTGTTCCAAACCTAGTGAAATTTGTTAATTTTGACACTATAAACATTTTCCATTTAAAACTCCCTCCCAACACAAAACAATCCATATCTTCCATGATCAGTAGTAAAGGATTCATTCACTAGTTTTCTTTGAGAAAATTCATACATTTAAACAATTCACACTACTTGAAATCAAAGATATCATAAAGGAAAGGTAGTTTAGTCATTCATACTCTCAATCATCTTTACAAACACATGAAATCAAATTTACATGGTTATAGTTCAATTTTCCATGAAAAGTGTTTCTAGACAACATATATTTTCATCAAAACAATCCCATGATACATACTTTTCCAAAGCAGTATTGAACACTTTATTATAAAACATAATTGGGGATCTTTAATCTTAATAAAACATTTAAACTTACTCCCATGGTTTTTAAAGTAGTCCTACATACCTTAGATTACTTAGTTCAAAGAATAGAACTTGAATCTTGACTTGTTTCTTGGAAATCTTGGACTTAAGGATGGATTCTTGATCTTTAGGAAAGGAGTTTAGATTTTTTCTCTAGATGAAATTGAGTAATTATGGGCATATAGTGACCTAATAATTCTTTAATCAATTTTTATACTACTTGGGATTATGGGGAAAATTCAAAACTGCCATTCAAAATTTAACTATTCAGCAGAAGCTCGTTCTTAGGTCTCACCGTGATGCGCCAAAGGGCTCACCGCTGTTGTCGCTACAATGCAATGCAATTGCGGTGAGCTACTGGTTTTTGAAAATTGCCCTCTTAGACTTTGCTGTGATGCGGTGAGTGCCTCACCTCCATAGCCATCGCAACGCATTTCAATCACGATAGGCTACTATTTCAAAAGTCCCAGCACGTCCCAAACCCTGTCTGAAAAATCCAAAACCTTCCCAAGACATCCCCTCAACACACCTGAACATGAATTGACTCAAAAATCTATGCTTCGACGTCAGGAAGATCAATTTAAAAATCAGAAAAGTTAAAGCATCAAAAATTTGACTAAGCTTTTTCAACACTTTGGATATTTTCAGATTGATAGTCCACTATGCATGCTACTAAGAGCAGTATAAAATTAAGAATGCTATGAGGTGTTACATTATCCTCCCTTGGTATAATTCGTCCTCGAATGATGGTTCAGAATACAAATAAGCCTGATTTCAAGTACCCAAGGAAACGATAAAGAGAGTTGCATAGAATTTGTACATTCTATGTGGTCATCCACATTCTCAAAGAGGTTTGGGTATCTACCACACATATCATCTTCTAACTCCCATGTAGCTTCCTCAACTTTCTGATTCCTCTATAATACCTTAACCTAAATGATTTCCTTACCTCTAAACTTCCGAACTTGACGATCCAGAATGGCAATGGTCTTTTCTTCATACGACAAGGAGTCTTTCACATTTATCTTCTCTACCGGTAACACTAGGGAATGATCTCCAATGCACTTTTTCAGTATGGATACATGGAATACAAGATGTACAGAAGCCAAACTCGCAGGCAAATCTTATCAGAAGAAACCCCACCTACCTTTTTCACAACTTGATATAGTCCTATATAACGAGGACTAAGCTTTCCTTTCTTTCCAAATTGCATAACCCTTTTATAGGGGAGACCCTTAAGAATACCCAATAATCGACCTTGAATTCAAAATCTCTTCTCCTAACATCGGCATAAGATTTCTGGTTACTCTGGGTAGTCTTAATTCACTCTCTAATGATCTTCACTTTCTCCATCACCTGGCGAACAAGGTCAGGCCCGAACAATTGGGTTTCACCAACTTTTACCATCCAATTGGTGACCTACACCTCCTCCCATAAAGTGCTTCAAAAAGAGCCATTTGAATACTGGAATTATAGCTATTATTATAGGCGAGTTCTATCAATGACAAATGATCTACCTAACTACCCTTAAAATCAATCACATAGGCCGTCAACATATCCTCAAGGATCTAAATGGTCCGTTCATCTTGTCCATCATCCTGAGGGTGGAAAACAGTACTCAAGTTCACTTGGGTGCCTAAACCCCTCTGAAAAGATCACCAGAACTGGGAAGAGAACTCTGTTCCTCGATCGGATATAATAGACACTGGAGCACCATACAAACAATCTATCAAATGTACAGCTTAGCTTAATCATCACCAAAATAATTCGTCCACACCGGTAGGGAATAAGCGTACTTGTTCATTCTATCAACAATCACCCAAATGGAGTCATATTGGTTCTAGGACTTTGGAAGTCCGGTAACAAAGTCCATATTGATCATCTCCCACTTCTACATAGGCAAGGCTATCTCTCGGGAAATGCCACCTAGCCTCAAATGCTCAACCTTAACTTGTTGATAGTTCAAACACATAGACACAAAGTTTGCAACATCTCTTTTCATATTATTCCACCAGTAAATAGCCTTAAGGTCATGATACATTTTTGTAGAATCGGGGTGAGCCACATACTTAGAAGTGGGAGCTTCATGAAGAATTCTTTCCCTTAATCAGTTCACATTTGGTAAACATAACCTACCTTGTTATCTCAAAATTTCATCACCTCCAATTTCAAACACGATTACCTTATGTTGACCAGTATCTTTCTTAATCTACATCAAAATAGGGTCCTCAACCTGCTTCTCCTTAACTTCTGCACATAAGGATAATTTAGCTATCTCATGAACAATTACCCCTCCATCTTCAGAATCCATAAGTCGAACTCCCAAATTTACAAGCTGGTGAATATTTCTCACCATCTCTCTCCTTCATTTCTCAATATGAAAAAGTCTGCCCATTGAAAACCTACTAAGGGCGTCGGCCACCATTTTGTCTTTGCCCATATTACAGTACAGACTTATATCATAATCCTTTAACAATTACAACCACCACCTCTGCTTGAGATTTAGTTTTTTCTGTGAGTAAACATACTGCAAACTTCTGTGATCAATGAATATATCAATATGTACCCCATACAGATAATGCCGCCATATCTTAAGTACAAACACCACAACCGCTAATTCTAAGTCATGAGTGGGATAATTTTTTTTGTGCACCTTTAACTGTCTGGTTCATAAGCCACCAATTTACCATGCTGCTTAAGTACACACCAAAATCCCACTCAGGACGCATCACAGTACACAACAAAACCCTTTGTGCCCTCAAGAAGGGTCAAAATTGGTGCGGTAGTCAACTTTTCTTTCAGTTTCTCAAAGTTATTCTCACCTGAGTCATACCAAAATAATTTCACTTTATTTTGAGTCAATTTAGTAAGTGAGCATCTATGGAGGAAAAAATCTCTACAAATATTCTGTAATACCCTAAAAACCCAAGAAGCTTCGATATCGGTTAGAGTCATGGGTCTAGGCCATTTTTTCACTACCTCAACCTTTTGGGGGTTAACCTTGATCCCCTCACTAGAAACAATGTTCCCGAGGAAAGCAATTGTACTAAGCCAAAATTCACATTTGGAAAACTTTGTATATAACTCATGATCCTTGAGTGTTTGAAGGATGATTCAAAAGTGACTAGCATAATCCTCCTCATTCTTAGAGTAGACCAGAATATCATCGATGGAAAACTATAATGAATAGATCTAGAAACTAATAGAATACCCTATTCATTAAGTCCATAAAAGATGTAGGGGCATTAGTCAGTCTGAAGGACATAACTAAGAAATCATAGTGGGCATATTGGGTCCGAAAATTTATTTTGGGAATTTCAACCTCCCTAACCTTCAAATGATGATACTCTGAATGAAGATCTATCTTAGAGAAACATTTGGAACCTTGGTGTTGATCAAATAAATCATCAATTCTGGGGAGAGGGTATTTATTTTTGATAGTAACCTTATTGAGCTGACAGTAATCCATACATATTAGAGTGAACCATCTTTCTTACATTTGAAGAGCACCAGGACAACCCAGAGAGAGATACTAGGATGAATAAATCCTTTATCACGATAATCTTTTAACTTTCTTTCAACTCTTTTAGTTCTGCAAAAGTCATTATGTATAGAGGAATAGAAATTGGATGAGTGTTTGATAATAAGTCAATACCAAAATCTATCTCCCTGTCAGGTGGTATCCCCAGGAGATCATCAGGGAAAACTGCTATGAATTTGTTAACTATAGGGACAGACTGAAGGGAAGGACTTTTGGTACTAAAATCTTTGACCCAAATAAAATGGTATAAAAAAACATTTGATATAAGATTTCGGGATCTAAGATAAGATATGAACTTCTCCTTAGGTGCTAAGTAGTATCCCTCCCACTCTATTACTGGCTCATTTGGAAAAGAGAAAATGACTTTTTCAGTTCGGCAGTCTAAGGTGGCATAGCATGAATAGAGCTAATCCATTCCTAATGTAGCTTCAAAGTCAATCATATCAAGTTCTATAAGGTCCACCATAGTATACCGATGACTAATAAACACAAAAAAAATTCTATACACTCTCCTAGCCATAATAGAGTCACCAACAGGAGTGGAAATAGAGAAAGGTTCTAGAATAATTTTAGTTCCAAAAGTAACTGCCACATATGGGGTCACATAAGATAAGGTATACCCGGGATCAAGTAACACACACACATCATGGGAGAAAATTTGTAACATACCCGTAACAATGTCTGGTGAAGCCTCTACATCTTGATGATTAGCCAGAGCATATAATAGGTTGCAATCACCTCCGATAGTTGAAATGACACCCTTAGGTATAGGGGCTGTAGAGTTTTCTTAGGACATTATGCACCCATTATCCCTTCTTGAGGGACAGTCCTTTTGAAGATGCCTGGGCTGACTGCACGTATAACACACTTTATCACTGAGAAAACACCTCCTTGGGTGATCCTTTCCATAGTTTCCACAGGTGGGGCATAACTTAAAATGTTGAGTGACACTCCCCTAGGACTGAGTACCCTGAGCTCTAAACCTCTCTCCTAGCTAAAATTGTTGCTCACTCGAAGGCCTAGGTATAGGTGCACTTGGTAACTGCTGAGCATTGATCCAAAACTTCTTTTTAGACCACTTATTTCCCAGTTACCACCTTGGTGTTGACTGTTAGTCTAATCTGTGGACCTAGCTCTCTTTATTTGCCTCTTTTTTTCTCTTACTTCAGCCAGTCTCTTCTTCTACTCTTTAACTTACTACATATAAATGGACAACCTAGAGAAATCCATATCTCTATTTAACATTGCTCCTTTGCATTACAACACCAGATCATCCAAGAGAACGAATGCAAACTTCCCCATATGAGCTCTCATGTTACCCGTCAATTCTAGAGCATACTTGGACAGCTGGTTAAACTTCAATGTATACTTCTTGACACTTATTTTTTCTTACTTCAAGTTCATGAATTCTTTAGCCTTTGATTCTCTTAATTTTAGGGGAAAGGAATGATCTAGGAAAGCTTCCACAAACTCACCCCACACAAAAGGCTCAGCATTACTACCCTACGAATATTACCATTCATATACCACTGATTGGCCACATCCTTCAACTAATAGGCTGCCAAGGTTACCCCTTTAATCTCAATCGGATGCATAACCCTGAAGATTTTCTCTAGTTCATAAATAAACCCTTGAGGGTCTATCTCAACCTTCATACCCGTAAATATAGGTGGGTTTAGTCTCATGAATTGACCGACCCATGTCACCTCAGATGAACTAGACACAGGATTGACATCTCCAGACTGACGGGTCTGAGAGGACACTAGATGAACAATCATAGATGGACTGTCAAAACCTAGCATTTGAAACTTCTCTCTGAGGAGGCTGGGGATGATTAAAACCGGTCTGTAGAGCCCGAGGTGGACTAGTCAGGATCGAAAGGACTCCTGGAGTAGAAATATACTTTGGAGTGAAAACTCTATTATGGGTTCGTATCCCATGAGTAGGACGAAAATCCTCAACTTAGGTATTTAGTTCGTTGGTTCTACGAGGAGGCATGATCAACTTTATGAAATATATGAAATCATTTACTAGAGGACTTTTGGACTCTATTGAATGAATTAAACCATGAAAAAAAAGATATTCGTAAATGCCTTGTAGCCCCCCTGCTTATAAGTATAGCGTGTTATACAACCATAGAAAGAATTCTTCCCAATGTGATTTTGTGGATACCTTAGGAAAATAAATCCTGCTCTGATACCAAGATGATCACAACCTAAGATGAGACCCTATCCGCGATGAGCATCCCAAACTATGAAGGCTTAGATGCTCATCACTATTTGGCAATCATGCACAATGCTTATACAATATAAGGAAATGCAGAAAAATTATCATACAGAAATATAGTCAATCTCATAAATCAACTGAATAATTCAAAAGGATTTCAAAACACATGGCACTAGTCTACGAAATCTCTAATAACATAAGAACAAATTCCTATCTGAAAATAAGGACAAGGCCCTTAGTGAGACCATAAATCAAAATAAACTAACAGTGTTCTAAAATAGGCCTTCTGAAATAAGGGAGGCTTACCAACTGTAATCTCTTATAGAATACAACCTACTACTTAGCGGGACCCCAGGACTGTCCCTTAGATCCTAAAATACAGGGGGTCAATACAATTGTACTGGTATGTGAAACAACTCAAAATAGCTTATTTATATACGAAATAAATGATAGCATTTCATAGTATCAGTGAATACAATATAAGAAAAAATACATGGGCATACTTTAGAGAACTTCAAATGATTCTTGACAACACTGACCCACTCTTCATTATTCGTTTGAGCTACCCGGTACACCTTACAAATCTAAAATCCCACAGGCTATGTAGGACCTATCCTTAACTCGGCTGCTAAGCCCCCAATCTAAGTAGCCACCAGGATTTGGGTGGTGATACCTCCCATGTAAGGACACCACAGGAAATCCCCCCATGACAGATGTTATAAATGCCCTTTCATGTAGGAAAATATATCATAAGTTCCACATTGGAAACTATGGTTTCCAATTATGATCCCTTACATGTAGATGCCTTCTTCGGATAACCAACTAGCTCTCTTAATCCCAACTTTTGGTTCTTCAAAACAAACATGCTTCATACTATCAAAACATTCAATACTTATCTTGTTAAGGGTATATAATCAATGGGTATCGTCATACCCTGACTTGCAAGTCAATCAAATCACACCACATTATATCTGCAGGTCGTTTCACTTATTATCATATTAATGATCACTCATAGCTTTTAAACATCAAATGAGAGAGAGTCATATTATAGGTTTTCATTTAAATTTACATCAAAACACTCTCTTTTCAATAGTACAATTATAAGGTGGTCATGTTATGTTTACATTATTCTAAACCTAGTGAAATTTGTTAATTTTCACACGATAAACTTTTTCCATTCATAAACTCACTCTCAACACAACACAATCCATATCATTCCATGATCAATAGTAAGGGATTCACTCACTAGTTTTCTTTGAGAAAATTCATACATTTAAATCATTCACAATACTTGACATCAAAGATATTATAAATGAGAGCGAGTTTAGTTATTCATGCTCTTAATCAACTATACAAACACATGAAATAATATATACATAGTTATAGTTTTATTTTCCAAGAAAAATGTTTCAAGACAACATATATTTTCATCAAAAAAATCCCATGAAATATACTTTTCAAAAAACAATATCGAACACTTCATTATAAAACATAATTGGGGATCTTTAATCTTGATAAAACATTTAACCTTACGGCCCTGGATTTTAGAGTAGTCCACATAACTTATATTACTTTGTTCAAAGTATAGAATCTAAATCTTGACTTGTTTATTGGAAATCTTGGATTAAGGATGGATTCTTGATCTTTAGGAGAGGAGTTTAGGGTTTTTTTTTGATGGAATTGAGAAATTATGGGAATATAGTGACCTAATAATTATTTAATCCATAATTTACAGGACTTGAGATTATGTGGAAAAGTCCAAACTGCCTTTCAAAGTTCAACTATTCAATAGAAACCGTTTCTTGGGACTCGCCGCGACCGCCAAAAGGCTCTCCACTATTGTCACCGCAATGCGGAACAATCGTGGTGAGCTATTGGTTTTTGATAATTTTCATTTTAGACTTTTCCGCAATGTGGTGAGTTCCTCACTGCTGTAGCCACCATGATGCGGTGCAATCGCGGTGGGCTACTATTTCAAAAGTCCGAACATATCTCGAGCCCTGTCTGAAATATCTGAAACCTTCTTATGACATCCCCTCAACACACCTAAATATGAATTGACTGAAAATTCTATGCCTCGGGGTCAGGAAGATCAATTTAAAAATCATAGAAGTTAAAGGATAAAAAATTTGACTAAGACTTTTCAACACAGGATATTTTCATATTGATAGTCCTCTGTGCATGCTACTAAGAGCGGTATAAAATCAATAATGCTACGGGGTGTTACACTTTTAAAGAATGGGTTATTATCACCAATATAGTTCCATATAATCATTTTAATGGGTCAATGATTTGGCATTGCAGATGTCCCTCCATGAGCAAGTGTCATCTCCAAGTTCAAAACAAACTAATTTTTAAATAGGGAGTGCTCTCGATCCTCTAGTGGAGTAGCCGCTATCACTACTGCATACTGATGTATGTTTTCTTTTGAGTGTAATCTTATGTTGTCATGATTCAAATGGTCATGATTGGCACTCGCCCTAAACTATGGTAGGAGAACCATACTATGCTCTCTTTTAACCACTTAAGTTTCATTTTTACATTCATATTTGTATTAGTTATGTGTGTTCTAATGATTATTTAAGATGTCATATTCAATCACTACTAATTATTCAAAATCATTAGCCATCAAACATAATAGAGTTTAGGAACCTCTATCTATTACAAATCCATGAGACGTAAAGTGACCATACAAGAACATCTAAAAAAGAACAACTAAGTCTAAAACCAACACATCATAAAAAACATAACAAAAGAGAAAATTATTTTAGTCCCAAAACAAAGGACATAAATATCATAAGAAGATCTAAAGGTTTCCCAGACATGAAGCTCACTCTCAAATCAAGTCTAGATCACTATATAGAGCCAATGTCATGTGTCAATCACTAGAATATGTTCTGCACTCAACAAAAAAAGAGTACAAATGGCATTAATACATCAACAAGCACTAGCAGTGTTCAAGTAAGCAAATAAAATATGTACAAATGCGATAATAACAAGATTCATAATCAAAGAATTATTTAAACAACTCATCATAATTCATTATATTATTACACACACGAGGTTACTTTCATAGACAGTCAAAATTAATTATTTTCATTAATCGTTCATCATCATATATATTCATTAAATTCACTCAATGCATGTAAATTAGTGAATCTATGCAATATGTATGCATTATTTGTTACCGTTTTTATCCTTCTCACCCTACCATAATGTACCAGTGTGGTACCTAACTCATTATTATATTATATCATATTGTACCATCGTGTTACGCAACCCATTACATAATACATCATATTGTAATAGTGTGGTACTCGACCCATCACCTCAACACCTTATCACAATGTAATAAAAATGCAATGCAGACATCAAAATATAAACCATTCTAGAAGACAATTGTATATGTTCAAATCCAAACAAGCACAAATTCAAGAAAGCCTAAGTTCTACACAAAACCATAGACCACCTCAACTCCTTTTTTAAAAGTCACTTTTGAGGTACACCTTTTGCATTTTTTTCTCATTCAATGCATTCTTGATCTATAGAACCACTAAAATACACAATTTCAATAATTCATCCCTTTTTAACATCTACGAACCAAAAATTATTGATTTTATAAAAAATTATCCTATTTCATCATTTTAGAAATTTCTTAGCATTTTAACTATCTGATTACAACTCAATTTAGCTTATTTAGTCATTATTCTAGTCTCATTAGTATTTTCTAACATCCTAGGATTGTTATACTAAATTGATATGTAATTCCCTCAATTACATCAATATCCATAAATAAGGTTAAAGCCCCAAACCTACAATTAATAAATTTTCTAGTGATTTATATAGGTTAAAAGAAGTGAATTCAAGTAGAGAACATAATACTTACCTCTAAAGATGAACAACCTCAAATTTTCATCAAAATCATCTATTCTAGTGCCCTATTGTAGTTTTTAAAAAGTAGGTAATAAAAATATCTTATTGATTTTAAAAATTATTATTTTATTGAATGTTACCACTGCATAAGATAATTACGGCTACAATAGTTAAATTTTAGCTGTAGCTGTTAATACTCATTTTATTGGAGGTCGTTGCTACAATTTTCTGACTGTTGTCGTAGTATCACTATAGTGGTTACATTCTAAACTGTAGTGTTTCAAGGAAAATACTCAGGATCGCTTCATAATTTTTTCTTATTTTACAACAAACACTTTAAATCTCAACAACTCAAACTAACCTTTTCACAATAAACATTATAACTAGAGTTTTATAGGTTTGTTTCAAGTGTCGAGAGTTGCTATGACTTTCTATATGAATTGACTAACCAACCATTATATCAAACCCTAATGTTAATTATCCTATCAATAGTATTTTTTCAACTACACACCCTCAATTTTAAGCTAACACTAGACTAGTTTGAAATTTTTATATTTTAGCTAAGAGGGGTCTAGGTGCAACTTTTACCTTCTAATTCAGAATAACAATATTTTGAGTTATTATGTATGTTTACTATATCCTTAGGACTGGTGGTGGTACAGTCACTAGAATTTTTTTTTTTTGTATTTATGAGAAAGGAGAATGTTAGTGAATCTTACAATAAATGGTACCATTACCTGAACTTGCTCCTTTATGGCTCCTAATTGTGGAATCTATATAATATGATTAGGGTATGATGAAGGAGTTATGAAAGTTATTTCCTAGAGTGTTTAAACCACCTGATCTTGTGAGTTCCAGTCATTTGGTGCCAAGGAATTTGATATTTAGGACAGTGATTAGTTGACATATTTAATCAATGGGGGTAAGTGTAAGTTATAGTTTTCCATGGGAGAGATTATGAAATTTACTTGCATGTAAATCATGTCCTTTCCAATATCTATGAAATGTTGGTTTTGGATAAATGAGAATGCAACAAGTTTTTTGTAATTTTGGATTAATTTTGGCATTGTTTTCATTGCATTGATCAAATTTTATCCAATTATTATGTTCAACATTGGCAGTATCATGGACTAAATTAAGTTATGTTCTTTGATGAGATAACAACATGGTTGGGTTATATTGTTTGTGAGAGAGTGGTTGTTTCAATTTTCTTGGTAAATTGTCATGTTTTGCAACTCTTGAGAATGCTAAGGGGACATCATTTTTAGATTTTGTGGAGTCCAAATGTTTTAGGGGTTCCATATATTTTGATACTGATTTTTCTAAAGATTTTCATTTGGACGAGGATGTTTGGGATATTGTTGTGAGTTTGTTTCTTAATGGAAATTTGGGTGGCATTTTCAGATATTGAATGTTTGTGGATTTTAGGCTTCATGTTAGTTTCTTGCAATATAGAGTGACTCAGTGCGCATTTAGTAGTTGTATTATTGGTGTTTGTGATGATAGTCTTAATCTTTGAAATCTCAGAGAAATTACTTGTTTCATAATTTTGAATTTTTTAATTCATAGAAGTGACAAGTTGTCTAACTGTCCCTTTAACATATTCTATTCCAGATGTAGCGACGTTAATTTTTTTTGTAGTCTCTTATCTAATCTAAGTAGATAAATGTATTGTGAAACTTGTGAAACAATTAGTATTTTTATTTTGTTGGTTTAGTTGTGAGAAGAATGGTGTAGTAAGACTTTTGTTAACATTGAAACTTCTGGAAAGTATTATACTTTTGATATATAGACTATTACGAGAAGATTTGGTTCTAAAAATAGGGTTAGATTCTTGAGTAGTAGGTATTGTACCAATAACAGGAGGCAGGGTATATTGTTAATGGTAGAAGATGTGTTTGGTGTAAAGGTCTAAGAAATAGTAATAATAGTTTGAGGTGGGGACAATTAAGGGTAATTTTCCATATTTTTTGGAAGGGACACATAGTAATAGGAAAAGGGTTAGGGTAATTTTTCATATTTTTTGGATGAGAAATGTTACATGTAGTAATAGGGGTAGGGGTAAGGGTATTTTCATCTTTTTCTTTTTTAAAATTTATTCTTCTTCATTTTTAAAAAAATACTAAATCTATTGTAACAACTATTAGAAAGTATATTTTTTTCATTTTTCATTGAAATAAAATGCTTATTTTTTTGTTTTCTGTCATAACTAATAGTAGTCCACATATATTATTCTTTTTTTCTTTTTCATCTTCTTTTTCATACTTTTCCTCTTGTTTGTTTTTTCTTTTTGTTTTCTCCATTTTTTCTTCCTTAAATTTTGTTTTATTTTATTTTTCCTATTGGATGATTTAGATCCATGTAATTATTATCCATATTTTTTGGAGACAATAATAAAAATTATGACCTAGGAAATTACATATTTGGCAAAGGATAGTGGAACTTTCAATATGAATTTCTTGGAGATGAGATTCGATGAGAATATTGATAGGTAAAGGATTATTTAATTGAGTCAAGATACATAGCCTTGAGTACCTCCCTCTAGAAGTATTCCTAGTGCAACTATCAATCTTTAGAATAGTACAAATCATTTTGCCAAATGCTTGGAGTATTTTCATATCGTAATACTCAGAGGGGAGTTCAAAAAGTACAATCCATATGATAGTGTAAGGTATAGTTACATTTGTTGGGTTGAATTTTGGTTCCTTTTACAGATGGATAAATATTGGGAGCCAATAAATGAAAGACCTTGTTGTAGTCTTCTCCTAGAACTATTAAATTCAAATCCTTGTTTAGGTTCCAAGGGGTTTTAAGTTTATTTCTAAGGTACTTGTAACCTAAGTTGTTACATAGGAGCTTGATAATGATGGTTTGTTCTCAAGGTGCATAAAGTCTTGCTTTATGCATGGTGGAAATAGGTATGAAGTAAGGGTGGTTAAAGGTATTATTCTACTCATCCTCTATGTTCATAAGGTTAACATCTTCTTGAGTAGCATCAAGAGGGGTTAGAGGATTACCTAGATATAGGTTATCTCAAAAGTTACTTTTTTTAAAGTCTCAGGCAAAGTTATTTCATCTTTTGATTGGTTCATACTTCTTTCTAAGTGATTCTTCTCTTAAGCATGCATCTCTTTATCCATCTTATCCATTAAAATTGTTGTATTCTTAAAGCTGATATGCTTGAATATATGTTAATGCATTAACTTTTTTTTTTTATTTCTTGTATTCTAGAGAGAAGGTAGAGGAAAGTTCATTATAACAATATTATTATTCTTTAAATCTTTGCAATTTTTGATTCACACATGCTTAACTGCAAAAAAAATTAAAAATTATTGTCATGTTTAATTACTCTTCTTTCTCCAAAGTAATTTCCTATAAATTATTTTTTTCTTGGCAAAGTGCCTACTAATATTTCGCTATATAATTTCTATCACCATCTCAAAAGTTAAATAAATATCAGACAAAAAGTGAAGGGGGGTGCCACTGCACATTCTGTTATGAAATATAAAGTAAGAACAACAAGAATAGAGAGAAGAAAGAGTGATTATTATTTCTCTTAAGAGGTTTCTTGGTTGGTCAATTACAATGAAGGAAATCCCCTTTATTTATAGGGAAAAATTACCCTGTGGTTTCTAACTTTTTCATAAGTAGACATTCACTATACATGGTAAAGTAAACATTCATTATATATGGTAATATATTTATAACACCCTCCCCCCCTGAATGCCTAAGTAATAGATAATGTGTCTTATTAAAACCTTACTAGAAAAAAATCCATTAGAGAAAAAAATCTAGTAAAGAAAAAGAGTACAAATCTATAAAAATACGCATATGGGTTGCCTCATTAAAATCCTCACGAGGAAAACTAGTGGGACAAAATCTTGTAAGAAAAAAAGAGTAAAACATGTATTAACTCTCCCTTAATGGGAACATTGTTGAACCTTTGTATCTCGATCTTTTGTACCATCTTCTTGAAAGTTGAAATTGGAGGAGACTTCATAAATAAATTAGCCACATTATCACTTGAACAAATCTGTTGCACGTTAATATCAACATTATTTTATAGATCGTATGTATAGAAAAGCTTTGGCAAAATGAGCTTCATTTTATCTCCTTGATTCCTTTCTTAACTTGTGTTGTACATGCTGCATTATCCTCATAAAAATTATGGGTACTTTATCACATTTCAAACCATATTTTTCACAAATAAAATGTATCTTGGACCTCAACCACACACACTCTTGGCTTACTTTATGAATAACTATTCTCTCAGCATGGTTAAATGATATGGATAGATAAACTGCTTTGTATATCTCCAAGATATAGCATCATCCCCACATATGAACATATTATATGTTTGAGATCGAGATTTATATGGGTTAAATAAATATCCAGCATTAGCATAACAAACAAGATCGAGGCTACAATTTTTAGAATAAAATAAGATCATGTTGACCCCATTTTGATGTCTCTTAGTAGGAGCAGAACTATACCTTGCTAATAAATTAACTGAAAAATGTTAAATAAGACCTTGTAGTATTTGCAAGATACATGAGTGCACCAACTGCACTAAGATATGGTACTTAATAACCATCCAAATTGGTATATTTCTCATTTCAGAAAATAATCTATTAGTTTTGAAAAATCTCCAAGATTTTTAATAATTTTCAAGTTATAAATTTATGCAACATTAAAACATCATGGGTTTTGACCCTTCAAAAATTTCCTAGAATTTTGTTCTTCAAACCCAATACGACTTATGGGTACGAGCCGTATACTGGGGTATGAGAGGCATGGTCTTGTTGTAAGCTGACTAGTCATAATTGGTGGGATGTTGTACGACCCCGCAAAATCCTAAGCTCAATTCAGTCTTTTAAGCTTGCTAAGGGGTCCCAGACTTAGAAAATTCTAGCTAAGTATTCAGACTTAGTATTATTTTAGCCTTTGTAAGTTGGTAACTCTATTTCACAACTCTTACGACCTTAAAGTATCAATATTTAGGTTGAATCATGATCAAGAATGTCAGTAGGTGTTCCCGAACAAGTTTTGGATTTTTTAGACCTCGTTTAGACCATGTTCGAGTGACCAAAATAATGAGTCAACGCGATCTCGATGCATCGCATCATCCCTTGCGTCAATAAATAATTTTTCCCTCAGCTCAGTGCAAATTCTAGTGAACCAATACAGACTCGCCGAGGTGGATTGGCCATCACATCGATACCAACAATGCAGTGTGTCGGTCTGCGCATCACAGTTTGGTTTCTTAGTAATTAGAAACCTCATCCTCAAGGGTATTAAGGTCTTTTCCCATGCCTATCATCCCTAAAACATGAGATTAAGCCCTCTTAGAGGCTAAATCCATTCCCTATTCTCAAACTTCTCAAGAAAAAAAACCCTAGGTGATCTAAATTCAAAAGCTATGGCTCAATATTTCACCATTGTTCTGTAAGAATTTAGTAACCAAGGTATGTGAAGGGGTCATCCAAGGGTTCCTTCCACTCTTAGAGTCCAAGAAGTTCTTTTAAACTTTAAGTAAATTAATTTCATGCTTTCCATGATTTGAAATCAAAGTGTATTCATGATTATTGCTATAATTGGGTTTCTATTTCATGATTTATTACAAGATTGATGTAGAATTGTTTGATATGTATGATTTATCAAGTGAATTCATATTGAAACCCATGGAATTGTGAATTTGGAAATTGAATCATGATGCTAATAAGTTGTTAGTATTATGTGCATATACTATGCCATCCAAGTGTTTGATGATTTTATCTTGTGAATGTAATAATAAGATTATACCCTGCTAGTAGGTATACTATTTCATGCCACGCAAGTGTTTGATAAAATGCCTCTATAGATGCATTATGCACAAGTGTACATTTTTATGCTATACAAGATCATCTGAGGCTTTACTTTCCGTGCTATCAAGTTTTGGGGTATTTATACCTGATAATTTAGTTGTTTACCTAGAGTTAGTGTCAGTTACAGATTAATCTCAGTCACGTCACGATCATTTGTACTCTTAGTTAGTTATAGGGCTCAGGAGAACTCAGTAGACTCAATATTAGTTCCATCTATTTCAGTATTCAGTTCAGACCTCAGTAAACTCAGTCAAATAACAAAATTTAGTAGTATTCCATCAGTAAATGGAACTCAGTAAAATTAGTAATAGTTCAGTAAAGACTAGTATGAACTTTGAAATCAATTCAGTGTCTATTCAGTTGGGAGTAGGATTCAGCATCGAGCGAACCCATGGATGAGGGCATTCCTGCCAGTAGAGGGTTTGACCCTTAGTAGAAATCTCTATGTTACAGAACTATGTAGCCAGCGTAGGTTGAGATATCTTTCTACGAGATTAGCGTTGATACATCTTACATGAGTTTTTCTCCCAGTGAGGGTTGACAAAAGATCTTTCTATCAGTAAGGGTTAACTCACAACTTGTCTTTACCCGTGGCAATGTACCAACACCCTTCCAACTAGGGCTACAGGTTAAAACCCAATCAGTTTAGAGAGGGGCATATTGGTTAGATGATTACCTTTTATAGTTTCAGTCTCAGACTCTGTCTTAGTATTGAACTTAGTTCTGTTCTACAGATTCAGTACTGTCAGACACAACCATACAGTTTAGTATAGAACTTAGTATAGTTCCATAAATCAATACTATCAAATATAGTCGCTCAGTTATCAGCTTTATAGTATCAGTAAACTTAAATATCAGTAAACCACTAATTTAGAACTCAGTATCCAGTGTTGTCATAATCTCACTTACAATTTATGTATTCATGCATGTACTCTCCTTCAGTTATATTTATGTCATTCAGTCAGTATTGTTCATGCTATAAACCCATGCATTTTAGCCTACCTCACTTAGCATACCAATACATTCAAAGTACTGATGCATACCTTTTGCTTGTGCTATGATGTTTTATATTATAGGTTCAAATGAATGAGCTCCCGAACACCCTTACCAAATTAAATCTTTAGTAGTCGGAGTTAGTGGTGAGTCCTCATAGTTTGAGGACATGATTATTTTCTTCAGTATTTTGGTTTATCAGTACAGTTTTTAGTAGTTGGAGTTAGTTAGGGGCTTGTCCCATCAAGTCCATTATTTAGATAGTAGAGGCTTTTCAGACTAGAGTATTTTCAAACAGATGTTTAAGTTTTGGTACTATTATACCATATTCAGTTTATTTCAGTACTAAACCTAATGGTAAGTTTCCAGCTAATTTTTGCATATTTGTAGTATTACCATTCATGTATTACAACAGGCACTAGTCATTGGTTAGCTTGTGGTCCTTTGAGATTATGAACACTGTATAGCATTCGGGGTACAGACTTGGGGCGTTACAGATTGTTTTGGTCACTGGAGTGGGTACGACTTAGGGGTATGAGTCATAGGGATTGGTATGAGTTGTATCAAGGACTCGTATGGTGAAAGGTGTTTGATCTTCCTAGTATTTCATTTTGCTAGAGATACGGGTTATGGGTACGAATCGTATGCTGTGGTTATAACTTGGTTGGATGAGTCGTATACTAGATAGTGTTTGATCCAAGGGTTGAGGCATGGATACGAGTTGTGGGTACCAACTGTATAGAGGGGTATGACTGTGATGGGATTTTGTGCAACTTAAGTGGGCGTATTCTAGACTTTTCTTACTTACCCTAATTAGGACCCACGACTTTTAATACATTTTAAAGGCTATTTACCCTATTATTCTATTCATTAACTCTTAGAAACCATTCCAAAATACTCCATAATTCTCTCAAGAGCTTTTGTGGCAAGAGAGCTTGGGTCTAAATAAAAAAATTTCTTTTGGGCTTATCTTTGTGAATTTATTCCATCAGTTCTTCGGTATAAGGAATGATTCTCTACCCTTATTGTAATTTCAGTAAAGGCTTGATTTATATGATTGTTTTCTTAGTTTTACTACATCATAATTATGGTTTTCAAATATTATTTAGGGGTTTTGATATTGAATGTTTTGTTAGGGTTTCTTATGGTTTTACTTATGCTTTTATTTGTATCGATGGTGGTTTTGGACAATTGGATTGCATTGTAATTGTTTAATAGACTTTAGAATTGTTTTTGGTTATATTATGCCCCAAGGTATTTAATAATATGCATATAAAGATATGTTTATTGCATTGATTTCTTTCAATGGAACTCTTGCATATTTTAAACTTGATAAGGGATTTATACATGGTTTAAAAAGTTTGAAAATAGTTTAAATAGTTTAAAAATGCTAAAGGCTAAATGGTTAATTATGCTTATGGAGAACATGGAAGTCTCCCAAGTGGATTTAATATGGTATTTGGAAGGGCACTTAAGGTCCCCTTAACTTAAATAGTTTGGCTATGGATATCACTTCTAAGTAAGGGGTGGTATGACGATACCACTAATGTTGGCCTTGCTTAACAAATAGATAATGGTTTGGTTATTTGGAAACTGGTTTTAATTAGGCATTAATGGCGGGGTATATAGCTAAGCCATGGAAGGTAACGGTCCTTGGGGGACCAAAATTGTAAACTGATATTTACCGATATGGGGGGTCTTGATGATTGTGTGCGTGTGTTACATTTTATATTGGGGGAATTACTAGTCATCTCATGTGATATTTCCTGGTCATGCGGCTACATATACTGGGACCATTTCTGTAGGGGGAGCTGAACATATATGGCATGGGTGGTTAGGACAATAAAGCTACACAACCCAGGTATAAAGGTTTTAAATGTATGCTAAACCCGATTCCCTTTTCTGACACTTATATATGTATGGTTATATGTATTATCGATGGTTTTACTTGGTTTCATAACTAGCATTATTTTATACTTATACTGAGTTTCATGCTTGCGGTCATTTACTAACTCGTCTACTGGTGGTTGTATACACACACTATGCTAGAACTGGTTATTTGACTCCTCCTATATAGTGATTGACTCGGGGAAAACATTTGGACTGAAGTGTTGAGCTTGCATCCTTTCGGAAGGCATCATTTTGTGTTATGTATTACTTTAGACACTTTTTCTTTATTTTGGATATTTTTTGCCATGGTTGGGGGTATGTCCCAATCAAATTTGTTTACTCTTTTTGATAGAGGCTTTATGGTACTTCTGGGGGTTGATATGGGCAGGATCAATATTGGTATCATCCTTGGCATTACAATAAGCTGGGGGCTGGCATCATCGGACATAATCTCTCACTGATTCATCATATTATATTTTAGGATTAATTATCATATTATGTTTTGATATTCTCTGTGTTTTATGGACTATAGTTTGGTTTTGTATGGTTGGGCATTTGGTGTGGTGTGGTTAGACTCGGTTGGGTCGGTCATGGTTGTGACCCTATCCCAGAGTATTAATGAGAACAATTATTCTATCTTGTTATATGTTCAAAATTCCACCCACCCAAGGTTGGATATGGTTGTCAGTTTGGGGAATAAAGGGAGGTCCTCAATCCTGGTTGGACTTGGGATGCCCATTACGATAAGGATCAGAGTTGGGTCATGTCAAGTTGGTATCAGAGCCTAGGTTCATGGTCAACTGGGAAGTCTACAAAGCCGTTTAAAGTAGAGTCTCTTTTAGTGGTGTGAAGGATGGCACACTCATAATAGAGAGTCTATAAGACATTTAGGAATGTTTCACTTTCTTTGTATTCTATCTTCAAGCTTGAGTTCTTAATCCTGGAATCTCCTCTAATCTTTGTTTGTTCATCTTTAAGACCATGCTTCCTAGATCTGGAACAGAAGAAATTTTTTTTGTCCTATTTAGGGATAATGCTAAAGGGGTACGTCCTACGTCTGGAGTACATCTTCGATCTCATGGTCCTATTCCTAATAGTGCTGGTGTTCCTCCTATTTTTGGCTAGTTCTTCTCAAGTCCCTCAAGGTAATGTGAAAAATATGGATTTAAATCAGTCTATTGATGTTATTGCCTAATTAATTGTTGCTCAGGCTGAGTGGGGCACAGTTAGTGCTTTATCTGCTGAGTCCAGAAAGGTTTGCCAATTCATAAAGATAGGTCCTCTAAATTTTACAAGAGTAAAGATAAAAGAGGATCAACATGGATTCTTGGATGAGATGGAAAAAATCTTTAAGGTGATAAAGGCTACTAATGTAGAGGGGGTTAGCCTTACAGCTTATCAGCTTAAGGATGTTGATTATCAATGGTATGAGGAGGAGGATAGGGATAGAGGTAATATGAAAGAGGAAGGGTTGTAGGAGGCTTTTCATAATGCCTTTTTGGATTGGTTCTTTTCTCAAGAGTTGAGGGAAGCTAAGATAAAGGAGTTTGTAAACCTCAAACATGGGAGTATGTTAGTAAAGGAATATTCTTTGAAAATCCATCTGCTATCAAGGTATGCTCTCAATTTGGTGGTTGATATACGATCGAGAATAAGGAAACTCCCTTCTGGGTTAAACAGAGATTTGATTCTGGAGAGAAAGATTGCTTTGCTGATTAAAGATATGCACATCTCAATGTTGACTATTCATATATAGCAGGTTGAGGATAAGAATAGGAAGCAGGCAGAGTTTAAGGATAGGTAGGGAAACAGAGGTAGGTTCTCTGATCAGGGAGGTGCTCAGTCTTAGGGTGGTAGATATGGTGGAAAGTGGCATAAAAAGAAGTGAGGTAGTTTTGGCTCCTTGTCTGCTAGTGCTCATTATCAGTTAGGAGACAGACATCATTAAGGTGGTGACAATTCTTGGGCATAGGTTGCTCAATATCAGGTGAGCAGAGGTTAGTCAATTTTTTAATCCTCTTTATAGATTCTGTGGTCGTCCTTATCGGGATATTAGGAGAAAGGAAAGGACAAATACTTTAAGTGTGCACAGGTAGGCCATCGACTCAGGGATTATTTGGTCAATATGGTTTCTACAGGGGCTAATAAAATTCCTGTAGCTTCATCTTTTATTCCTACGCCTGGTGGGATGGCATCTATATCTGTTACTACTCCTGCTTTTAGTGTTGCTTGGAAGAGGTCGTATGATTTGGCATCACAATAGGAATTCAAAGCATCACCTGATGTCATCACTGGTACGTTACATATTTTCTCTCGTGATGTATATTGTTTGCTTGATTTGGTGTCTACTCTTTTTATGTTACTCCATATTTGGCTAGTCTTTTGGTTTCAATTTGAAAGTTATCTTGAATTCTTTTTTTATTTCTACCCTGGTAGGTGACTCAGTTATTGCTAAGAACGTCCATAGGAGGTGTGTGTGGTATCTATCAGTAGCAAGCAAACCTTGGAGGATCTATTTGAGTTAGATATGGTAGATTTTAATGTAATTCTGGGTATGGATTAGTTTCATTCTTGTCACGTGTCCTTAGATTTCCAGACCTATAGTTTATCTTTAAATTCCCCAGTGAACTAGATATAGAATGGAAAGGTAGTTCCTTAGCTCCTATGGGGAGGTTTATTTCTTATCTTAGAGCTTGGAGGCTAATCTCTAAGGGTTTTCTTTATAACTTGGTCTATGTTGAATATTCTAACTCGAAAGGTCCTTTTTTGTCTTCGCTTGTGGTTAATGAGTTTCCACAAGTCTTTCCAGATGATCTACGTGGTGTTTCTCTGAATAGTGAAATAAAATTTATTATTGATTTGCTTCTGGACTTTCGTCCAATATCTATTCCACCATTTAGAATGGCTTCCGTTGAGTTGAGGAAACTCAAAGAGCAACTTAATAATCTTCTGGATAAGGGGATTATTAGTCCTAGTGTTTCTCCATGGGGTGCACTGATATTGTTTATGCACAAGAAGGATGGTTCCCTTTTGATGTGCATTGACTATAGGCAGTTGAACAAGGTAACGCTCATGAAAAAGTATCTTCTCTTGAGGACAGATGATCTGTTTGATTAGTTACAGGGTGCCAAGTTCTTTTCTAAGATAGATCTTTGGTATAGGAACTATCAACTTAAGATTAGGGAGGCGGTGTTCCCTAAGACAACTTTTCATACTTGGTATGAGCATTTTGAGTTCTTGATGATGTTATTTGGATTGACCTATGCTCCGGCAACATTTATGGACTTGATAAATAAGGTGTTCAGGTAGTATTTAGATCTCTTAGTCATTGTGTTTATTGAGTTTTGGTTGAATATTATGACTTTCTTTGGTCATATTATATCTAATAAAGGGATCATGGTGGATTCGTAGAAGGTTGTTGTGGTGAAAAGGTGGCCTAGGCCCACGACTTCATTGATATTCAGAGCTTCTTGGGTTTGGCTGGGTATTATAGGCGATTTGTGGAAAGTTTTTCTTTGATAGATACTCCTCTGATTAAGTTGACTCAGAAGAAGGTTAAGTTTTCTTTGTCAGATTCTAGTGAAGAGTGTTTTGAGAAGTTTATGGATAAGTTAACTTCTGCTCTAATACTGACCCTACCGAAAAACAATGATAGGTTTGTGATTTATTATGGTACATCTCGGGTAGTGCTTGGCTGAGTTTAGATGCAGCATGGAAAGGTGATTTCCCATGCTTCCAGGCAATTGAAGGTACATGAGAGGAATTATCCTAATCATGATTTTGAGTTGTTGGCGGTTATGTTTGCTTTGAAAATATGGAAATATTATTTGTATGGTTTTTAAGTGAGTATCTTTTCTAATCACAAGAGTCTTCAATATGTGTTCACTCAGAAAGAGCTTAATCTCATGCAGAGGAGGTGGATTGAGTTTCTCAAGTATGATTATATGAGTCTTCACTACCACCCAGGTAAGGCTAATATGGTTGCTGATACTCTTAGTAGGTTATCCATAGGGATTTTGGGTCATGTAAAGGAAGGAAAATGGGAATTAGTGAAAGATATTCATACCTAATCTTGGAGTTCATCTCTTGGACTCTAAGGATGGTAGTGTGATGGTGCAAGAAGTGGTTCAATCATCTTTTTATGTAGAGATTAAGGAGAAATAAGTTCTAGATCATGTCTTGATGAGAATCAAGGGTGATGTTGGTGGGCAAAAGGTAGTGGTGTTTGAGATCAACAGTGATGGTACTTTACTATACCAAGGGAGACAGTGTGTTTTTGATGTCAACGAGCTACGACAAAATATTTTGGTTGAGGCGCATGAGTTGCGCTATGTTATTCATCCTGGCTCGACTAAGATGTATTATGATATCAAGGAGATCTACTAGTGGAATGGCTTAAAGAGAGATATAGAAGATTTTGTGTCTAAGTGTATGGTGCATCAACGAGTTAAGGTTGAGCACATGAGTCTAGGAGGGTTGTATTAACAAATTGATTTGCGTAAATGGATTGGGAAGTGATCAATATGGACTTCGTTACCAGTCTTCCTTGGTCTCGAAATCAGTATGATTTGATATGGGTCATTATGGATAGGATGACCAAGTCTGTGCATTTCTTGTTAGTGCGCACTATATTTTCGATGGAGGATTATGCGAGGTTGTATCTTCAGGAGATTGTAAAGATGATTGGGGTTCCTGTTTCAATTATTTCTTAATGTGGTATCAGTTTATATCTTATTTCTAGCGGTTATTCTAGAAAGGGTTGGGGACTAAGGTTAATCTGAGTACTGGTTTTCAACCATAGTCTGATAGAGAAATAAAGAGAACTATTCAACATTGGAGGATATCCTTCAGGCCTGCGTGATTAGCTATGGTGGCAATTGGGTTTAGCATCTGTCTTTGGTGGAGTTTACTTACAACAATAGCTATCATTCATGTATTTGTATAGGTCCTTTTGAGTTGTTGTATGGTAAGAGGTGTAGATCTCCTATTGGTTGTTTGAGCTTGGTGACGCGAGCATGTTTGGTTCAAATTTGGTCTATCAGGCGATCGAGAAGGTCAATGTGATTCGGTATAGGCTTAAAGCCATCAAAAGTTGCCAAAATTCATATGCAGATGTTAGGTGTAGAGACTTGGAGTTTGAGGTCATTGATAGGATATTCCTCAAGGTGTATCCTATGAATGGAGTGGTACCGTTTGGAGAAAAAGAAAATCATTCCTCGGTTCATTGGTCCTTATATGATTTTACGGAGAGTTTGCAATAATTCGTATGAGTTGGATTTTCCATCTACCTTATGTTTGGTTCATCCGGTCTTTTATGTTTCTATGTTAGGGAAGTTTCTTGGTGATCCTTCTTCGGTTCTTCCTTTGGAAGGACTGGGTATTTCAAATTCTATGTCTTATGAAGAGGTCCCATTTGAGATATTAGATAGGCAAGTTCATCGATTGAGGACCAAGGATGTAGCTTCGATTAAGGTTCTATGGAGGAACCATAAGGTGGAAGAAGCTACTTGGGAAGCAAAAGAGGACATGAAGTCCAAGTATCTTCATTTGTTTTCTGCTCCTGGAATTCATGTGGAAGGTATGTCTTCTTAAACACATCTTCATTTCCTGAGTTTGTTAAAGGAAAGATTTACATCTTTGCCTCTTTGTTTTCAAACTTTGTTAAAGGGATGTTTGATAATGCAAATGACTCTATGTGTGGTTACCCCTACCTTGTCCGTTATTTGGGGATGAATGTTCCTAATGGGGGAGACTAAAGCATCCTAGGTTTTGACCCTTAGAAAATTTTCTAGAATTTCGTTCTTCGGACCTAATACGATTAATGGGTACAAGCTATATACTGGGTTCCGAGTGGTATGGTATTATCGTATCATGACCTGTGTTAATTATTAAGATGTTTTTAGTCACTAGAATGAGTACGACTTAGGGGTATAAGTCAAAGAGATTGGTATGAGTCATATCAAGGAATCGTATAGTGGAAGATGTTTGATCCTCCTGGTATTTCATTTTGCTAGGGATACGGGTTATGGGTATGGATCATATGTTGTGGTTACGACTTGGTTGGATGAGTCGTATACTGGACAGTGTTTGATCCAAGGGTTGAGGCTTGGATACGAGTTGTGGATACCAATCGTATAGAAGGGTATGACTCGTATGGGTCAGTCGTATCCTTGTGATGGAATTTTGTACAACTTAAATGGGGGTATTCTGGACATTTTCCTACTTACCCTATTTAGGACCCATGACTACTAATAGACTTTGGATTCGATTTACCCTATTATTCTATTCATTAACACATAGAAACTATTCCAAAACACTCCATAATTCTCTTAAGAGCTTTTCGGGAAAGAGAGCTAGGGTTTCAACAAAAAGATTGCTTTTGGGCTTGTCTTGATGATTTCCGTCCATCAATTCTTTGATATGATGCATGATTCTCTTCCCTCATTATAATTTCAACTAAAGACGTGGTCTTTATGATAGATTTCATCGTTTTAGTATTTCAAGATTATGGTTTTCAATTATTATTTGGGAGTTTTGATATTAAATGATTGGTTATGGTTTCCTATGATTTTACTTATGCTTTTATATGCATCAATGGTGGATTTGGACGATTGGATTGCATGGTAATGGTTTAATGGTCTTTGGAATTGATTTTGGTTAAATTATGCCCCCAAGGTGTTTGATAAAATACTTATAAAGATATGCTCATTGCATTGACTTCTTTCAATGGAGTTCTTGCATGTTTTAAACCTAATACGGGATTTAAACATGGTGTAAATGGTTTGAAAAGGCTAAAGGCTAAATAGTTATGCTTGTGGAGAACATGGAAGTCTCCTAAGTGGATTTAATATGGTAATTGGAATGGCATTTAAGGTCCCCTTAACCTAAAGGTTTCGCTATGGATATTACTTGCAAGTAAGGGGTGGTATGAAGATACCATGAATATTAGTCTTGGTTAACAAATGGTTAATGGTTTGGTTATTTGGAAACTGGTTTTAATTAGGCATTAATGGCAGGGTGTGTAGCTAAGTCATGGAAGGTGGCGGTCCTAGGGGACTAAAACTGGAAACTTATATTTGCTGATATGAGGGATCTTGATGACCGTGTGCACGTGCCACATTTTATATTAAGGGATGTACTAGTCATCCCAAGGGATATTTCCTGGTCATGTGGTTACATGCACTGGGACCTTTTTAGCAGGGAGAGCGAAACCCATTTGGCTCGTGGGTGGTTAGAAGGGCAAAGCTACACAACCCAAGAATAAAGGTTTTAAATATATGCTAAACCTGATTCCTTTTCTCGGAACTTATATATGTATGGCTGTATGCATTATGGTTGGTTTTACTTGGTCTTATAGATGGCATTATTTTATCTTTGTCATGAGTTTCGTACTTTGGTCATTTGCTAACTCGTCTATTGGCGGTTGTATAACGACACTTTGTAGGAACTGGCCGTTTGATGCCTCCTCCATAGTGATTGACTCGAGGACAACATTTGGACTGAAGTGGTGAGCTTCTATCCTTTCGGAAAGCATATTTTCATGTTATGGATATCTTTAGACACTTTTATTTTATTTTGGATATTGGTTTTGGCCATGGTTGGGGGCATGTCCCAACCGAATTTGTTTACTCTTTTGGATAGAGGATTTGTGGTAATTCTGGGGGTTTGTATAGGTGAGATCAGTATTAGTGTCAGCCTTGGCATTAGAATAAGCTGGGAGGTTGTCATCATCGGACATGATTTCTCACTTTTCCATCGTGTTATATTTTGGGATTGATTATCATTTTATGTTTTGGTATTCTCTATGGTTTATGGCCTATGGTTTGGTTAGGTATGTTTAGGCAGTTGGTATGGTACGGTTGGACTCGGTTGGGCTGATCACTGTTGTGACCTTATCCCAGAGTATTAATGAGAACAATAACACTATCTTGGGACATGTGTAGTTGTTTTGGGTAACAGGGGGCGGCCCCCAGTTTTGGTTGGACTTGGGATGCCCATTACGACAAGGCTCAAGGTCAGGTTGTGTCAAATATAAGGATTATAGATAAGTTTCCCAGAAACTTTTATATGCTTCAAGCATTTAGAATCCTTAAAAGTTTTCATATACATTTAGTCAACTGACAATATTCAACATTTTATGTGCGACATCTTCAAGTGTCTGGACTATAAATCAAATATGTTTTATGATTATCAAGATGCGTTCTTTCATATCACTTGATAAATGTTTCTATGTCAGCATGCTTAAATAAACATCAAAATTAGATCTTCGTAATCTTTTACAATGTTGAGTCAATATTGTATCAAGGAAATTCTCAATGATATAACATTTTTTATCGATTCACGATATGACATAACATTTTGAGATCTCATCACATCATTACTTTCAGGTACTTGAACCTCTCATAAGGTTTCATGAAGTGTTATTACGTAGACTTTTCAAGAGCACATTGCCTTCTTATTATGATTATTTTCTCCTTATCCTTTTCAAGGATTATTTCATTTAGAACCGATTGGTCTACCAAGCTTTAGGCATGCATAGACTTTGTCCTTTAGGGACACAAAATATAGGAGCACTTGCAGCCTAAATATGAGATACTTATGACATTTGACTTGAATTGTCTTTTAAATGAGGATCTGATGATAATTCTAACATATTTCATACCTGCTTATAATATCCCCCTTATGTTAGAAAACTAACATGCATCCTCCATATATTTTAAGGAATCCATCTTTGTACATTATGGTATATTCATTAATTTTATACCATACATTAGAACTACTAGATGGACAATGTGTGGTTCCTGAGTCAGAACCAAAATTGAGGGGAGTTAATCGTAATTTACTGGTTTGATACATACAAGTACTTTTGTATACAATATATCATATTTCAAACTCAAACATGAAACTTTGTTCTCATTAGCAATGGTTTATCTATTTATCAAAGACATTGAATGTCAAACGATCATCATCAAGTAGAATTGTATTGATCACACAATCTAAAAATTATAGTTTTATCTCAATTTTACTGAGCAAGCAGCTTTATGAATGTCAAACTATAAGTCGATAATACATATACATGTGAACATCTTATTGATGCATCTATTTAAATATATCACATGATCGATGAACGGGTCCTTATTAACCTTTTATACTTTTCAAATTTTAAGGGATCCAATCTCAAAATTAATTGGTCCAATGAACTTATCATTATAAAAAAAGACATTAAAAGTAATGAAGAATTTTCTAATTCTTCAATATATGTTCAATACTCAGTATGTACATCTTTTGGATGTCGCAATTGTTCATGTCAATTTATGAACTTTTATTCTAGTAAACTCCAAGTTTACCATGACATGTACCTTTTACTTTAGTAAATTTCAGATTTACTACTTCAAAAGTAGATTTTAAAATAACTTTTCTCAGTTATTCTGCCACTTTCAGAGGTGAGTTGTGGTAGCATCACAATCAAGTGCACGTTTGTTTTAATATGCTTTTCTAAATATGATTGAATTCACCTTAGGTAATGGATATGTACTTAGAGCAATAAAAATTCTCATTCCCCATGAATGAAACATAATCCTGTCTTAAGTCTATCAAATTTTGATATCATATAACCTCTTTCATGATATTGCTACTTCAGGAGCACGTCGAGGCATACATATAATGTAGAGAATGCTTCTCTAACAAATCTTATAAGCATAATAAGAGTGTGAAAATATTATCACTTTTGATAATTATTATCATATTGTCCCTCCATGCTTACATTTGTGTATTCAATAACTCATCTTCTTTCAGACATATTATCCACTTCTACCACATTCCATTTAAGAATGGAGCAAGTTATCAATTTCAGATTCATCATATATTGCTGCCATATTCACTTCATGAAATAGAGCATATCAATGGAATACGTTTCATGACTTTTTAGCAAACACTCATTATTTTGCTTTAGCCATCATAATATCATCAATATGATGTATTGAGATTCAAACTCATTATCTTATTCGTATAAAAAGGCGTCATAGGCTATAACTCGATGGGACTTAAGTCCAACGTCTTATCATCATGGTGCATTAGAACTTTTAACCTAATGTCTTACCCTCTTAATGAGATGAGACTTAAATTCATCGACTTAAATTCATCATCATATATTTTAACAATATTGTTCTTCACGAACAATTTAAAAGCATAGGTTAAGTGGTTCCAAAAAAATTATTTTTCCTCAAATCCAATAATAATTATATGATTAATAATGAAAGACAAATAATATAAAGAGTTACTAACCTTGAAATTACGTTTAGATTTATGATCTCACCTTGATTGGCAGAGTCTCATGATGATAACGTGTTATGAAATATTAAGTAAGAACAACAAGAATAGAGAGAGAAGATAGGGTGATTATTATTTCTCTTGAGAGGTTTCTTGATGGGTTAATTATAATGACGGAAATCTCCTTTATTTATAGGGAAAAACTAACTTGGGGTTTCTAACTTTTCCATATATAGACATTCACTATATATGGTAAAATAGACATTCACTATATATGGAAATATATTTATAACACATTCAATAAAAGAGAGACAAATAAATGGTAAAAAACTTATGTGAGAAACAGTATAAGGAATAATTGCTCACACATGCATGGAACATCATATAATACTAAATTAATTACCCATAAAAACTATCATATATCTTACAAAAATTTAAACAACATTTCAACAAAAGGAAAGAACTATAGTTTACATTCTCAAAAGTACAAATTCAATAGGGTATTATTCAATGAAGCAATATAGAAGAAGAGCCAAACACCAAACTCATCTGTAATTTACTATGCAAAGTATAATGCAACAGTGGAGGATATCAATGGATGGTTCATTGTCAGTGGATGCATCCATATAGTAAAGATAGATTTAAGACCAAAAAATTCAAATAAATACATAGTAATGATATATTTAGATCAGGAAATTTTTTAGTACATTACACCATTGCATGACACTCTAGGTGATTTTTCCCAAACTATACCCTCAAAGATGATATAATACAATCGCTATAAAATTATAGTAACCCAACTAGGTTGGGGTCTATCCCACAGGGAATAGGTTGAATTTGTCTCTCAAACTTGCTGAAGTAGCCGGAGGTGTAGAAAAGTAAATGGGGAGATTTTGTATTAAACAGTAAAAAGTAATATGTTTTGAATGCTTTGGATTGTAAGCAATCTGAGATGAACACTAGGACTTTGTTCTTTATAGATTCCTAAAATAATTGGTTTCTCGTGGTCAATCCAACTATCTCACCACCATGCATGCAGAATCTAACAAGCTAGGTATTACCAACCTTCTTGTGAACACGTTGATAAATCACACCCTTCATCTTATGAGTCTCTAGGTGTCTCTTTACTATCCCTTGTATTTGATCCCAGTTTAAGTATCACCTTATGGGTACAAAATTATTAGACGATGATTTATAACCCCAAATCACTCTTGTAATCCTATTTTCCTAATATCAATCTCTCTTATGAAGACGATCTCAAATACAGGTGGGTTATTAGAGTTGGAAACAACTAAGAAACAAATTAAACTGAAGAAGATCACAATCCAAGTGTAAAAAATGACCTAGAAGAAACTCATACTTTTCCTACTTCACTATATTGCGAGGGTTCCCATAACCCTAGCTAAGGGAGTTAGCCGCTCATAGTTGTAAAACAACCCATGGAATTGAATAAATAAAGAGTAGAAGTAATCTTACAATAATGAAGATTAAAATGCAAAATCTTAAATCAATTAATCAACCAAAAACCAGGAACAAATAGATTCCAAGATTAAAAGACAATCATAGAATCAAATATATGTTTGTGAATATTATGACTGTGTAAAAAGACATAAACTAACAAAAAACATCAAAAGAGTATTTATAGGTTACATAGAAATCCTAAAAATTGAACCCAAAATGAGCTGAGAAAGTTAGGTCGGTGGCCACCTAAGGCACCACTTACGAGTTGTAGGTGGAACATACTCCACATAGGTTGCCCTCAAAAGTCCCATGAAACCCTTAATCTTGGAAATAATATGAAACAAAACATAATACATCCTATACATGCCGAGATCTACTAAGAACAGACTCCGAAGAAAAGAGACACGACAATCAAAGCCCTAAGTGGACATCTAGAACAACAAGTATCCCCACCCTATCAAATAGTCATGCAATATACCCAAGGCATTAGGCAACTATAAAATAGGAGAATTAGGAATATTCCTATAGCATCTTAGGTGCGTACATCCAACGTCAATCATACTAACATGAATTAATATAATTATAAAAATAACAAGATACCTTGGGATGCCTCTCAAGAAATAGTTGATATATCGTGGCATGACGTGGGTACCTTGATTACGATAAATTCATCAAGGTTGCCAAAGAAGTGGCCTCCAGGGTCTTCATCATAATTTATCACTGAGGCCACCCTCATGTCAGTCGGTTGCTTTATGGTTCTATGAATATTGAATGTGACCTCCTCATTGTTCATCCTTAATTTAAGCTCCCCTTTATCCATATCCACCAATGCTCTTCTCGTGGCCATAATTGGTCTCCCTAAAATTATGGGCATCTAAAAATCAACTTCACAATCCAAGGTAATAAAGTCAGCTAAAAAGATGAAGTTTTATACCTTTACCAAAACATCATACGATATACCCATGGGCTTTTTCACCATCCGATCTTCCATCAATAATCATATCATTTTTTTTTGGGAAGTATCAAGCCTAACTATTTGAACACTACTAATGATATCAAGTTAATGCTGGAATCCAAGTCACACAGAGCTTTGGCAAATTTATATGTCCCAATGATGCAAGGAATCACGAAGCTCAAGGATCACCTATCTTTTATGCTAAAGATCATGATGCAATCTCCCTAAAATAATGCAACCTATCAATGTACTCATAATTAACAACTCTCTTCTTCATCAACAAATCCTTTATAAATCCTATATATCCAGGCGTTGGATCAAGAGCTTCAAGAAGAAGGATGTTCAAACTCAATTTTTTTAACACAAAAATGAATTTTGTATACTTTTCTTCTTCTTTCTTCTGCATCAACCTCTAAGGAAAAGGATGGGGAGGTCATAGGATAGACTTCACTACTAGCTCATTTACCTCTCCTTTACTTTTATCAACACTTGTTGATTTTTGTAATGAGTTAGCAATAGTCACCAACTTTTTTAATTCTGATGTAGGTGCCTCATCTACATCAACAACATAATTCCTTTTCTCATCAACCACAGGCATAGGGTGATTAATAGTAGACTTACCACTCTAAGTGGTGATGGCTAGACAATAATCCTTGTTCTTTAAATTCTATATAGTGTTGCACAAAAAAGTGCTCGGTTAATGCTGATTCAAGGTCGCTGGAATCTGTCCAAATTGCTACTCTAATTTCTTGATCATAGTATCATCCTATTCTACTTCTTGGGTCAAGCCTGAAATATCTGCCTTAATCTCCTTAAGGAAACTCTCCTGAATTTCCTGACCCTTTTCCAGCTTTGACAATATAGCCACAATCCATAATAAAATATAATGGTTCCCCAGTGGATTATATGCACCACTCTTCTCCTTATAATTATCCTTACATCTCCAGGCACCATCTTTCTCTCTCTACTCCAATCCCTATATCTATCCCTACAGTGGTTCTGACCTTGGTTCCCTTACCTCAAGTTCCAATTATCATAAGTAGATTATTGGTCCTTGGCTTATAAAACGTCCAACTCTTTATCTAGATATTTTTCCTTTTCATCAACATCCAAATCATATGACCTAGAAGCGTATGTTGTGCTTCCACAATATTCATCTTCTTAGAGTTCATAGTCAGTAATCCAATATCAATCCATAATTGTGCAACCTCCTGAGCCACTAAATCATTCATAACTCTATGTTATCCAAAAACCCTATGGCATAAGTGTCAGGACCTCTCTCTACTTCTTGAGTATGTCACCCTCGATTGGTAAAAGAGATCCAATCAAAGATAACTACTGCTGCTTCACAATGGAGATTCATAAATGCTCCCCCTATAATGGTATCTACCATAGCTTGGGAACTAATATTTAGGGCATGATGGAAAATCTCTAGAAAATTTATTCCAAAATTCTGTGGTTAGGCACCATAAACAACTTCTTATTAAATGAAAACCATGGCTCATACATTAATTTAGAATGCAATTATTTGAAATTATAGATATCATCCTTCAACTATAGAATTCTGGATACAGGGAAGAGATGGTCTAACAACTACATTCGCAAGTCGTTCCAAGTAGTAATAGACCCACAAGGTAGTTGCCCTAACTATTGTGTCACTTTACCAGTTATAGAGAATGGGAACAACCTGAGTCTGAGAGCTTCTTGATCCACCCCAGGTATAGTGTATGAAGTACAAATCCTTACAAAATTTATAAGGTACATGTTTGCGATATCAGTCGGCAAGCCATTAAACACAACTTTCAAATTCAACAACTGGATTATAATACTAGTAATGTCGAACTTCACCCCCTAGGGTAATGTAGGAGGAATGATAGCTCTTCTCTTAATAGGATCTACATACCCTAAATCTTTATCTAGATCTTCATATGCTCGCGATTACAGAAAAATAAGGGTACTGGAGATCTATCTCTTCTACCTTTGATGAGTTCTACTCGATAATCAGCTACTGGTTTCTGTCTCGATAATCAGCTACTGGTTTCTGTCTTACTCTTTCTGCCTCTTGAGCAACACACTAGGCGTCCTTAATATCTTTCACCATGCTCTCCACTGTTAGTAATGACTCAGTGGTCTGCTCTATTAACACATAAGTAGATGGGCGATGCAAGTCCTGTGGATCATTATCAGGTAGCTCATGATGAGTGTATCAACCATGTTATGATATCCAATGATTCTATTATGGATTCTTTCTATATCTAGATCTAATAGGATCAAGGGAGTGCCTTGACTCTTAGTATTGAGCATACACTAACATATGTCCCAAGAAGAACAAAAAATTAAAATTCAAAAACCTCAACAACTTCAATCAATAAATTCTCTACTGCATTTCACGGTATTGGTGGCAAAATTTGATGTCGCCAAAACTATACCTTCTAAGAAGATACAATGTAGTGGTTGTCAAATTACAGTAACCCAAATAGGTTAGGGTCGGTCCCATAGGGAATAGGTCAAAATTTTCTCTTGAACTTGATAAAGTAACTGGAGGTGCTTGAAAGTAAATGAGGGGGATTTTGTATCAAACAGTAAAACATAACAAGTTGTGAATGCTTTTGGTTATAAATAATTTGAGATGAATACCAGGACTATGTTCCCTGACTTCCTAACTCAGTAGGTTTCTCATGATCAATCCAACAATCTCACCGCCACACAAGCAAAATCTGACAAATTAGTTATTACCAATATTCTCGTAAATGCATTGATAAATCTCACCCTTTATCTTATGAGTCTTAAGGTATTGCTTTACTAATCCCTTTCTTTTACCCCAGTTTAATAATCACCTTGTGGGTATAAAGATATTAGATGAGGGTTGATAACCCTGAATCATTGTTGTAATGCTCTTTTCCCAATCTCAATCTCTCTTGTGAATACGATCTCGAATACATGCGGGTTATTAGAGTTGGCCTCGACTAAGAAAGTAATTAAACTGAAGAAGATCACACTGCAAGAAGTGATCTCACAACAATGTAGATTAAAACCCCAAATCTCAAATCAATTAATCAACCACAAACCAAGAACAAATATATTCCAAGATGAAAGTCAATTATAAAATCAAATATATATTCGTGAATAGTATGAGTGCATTAAAAGGCATAAACTAATAAAAAAATTCAAAAGAGTATTTATAGGTTACATAAAAATCCTGAAAATCTAACCCATAATAAACTGGAAAACTTGGGTCGGTGGTCAACTATGGTACCACTTCCAGGCCGTAGGTGGCACCTATGCCATAGAGGTGGACCTCATATGTCCTAGGAAATCCTCAATCTTGGCAACTTCTCTGAACTTCAGTCTTTGCAACTTATGATGGTACCTATGGCACCATAGGTGGTACTTATGAGCCGTAGGTGACAGTCAAAAATCTTCAACTTCTGATTCTCAGAAGTTTGATCTCTTAAACCTATGACAACTACCTAGGCCTCGTAAGTGCTACCTACGCCACGTACGTAGCCTCATAGTTGAGCTTTTCTACTAATCTTGACTTATTTTTTTTGTATTAAGCTGTAAAACCTAAAAATAAACGCAAAACCACATCATATCTACCGAAACAAACCTAAATACTTGCATATTTTTCAATTTTAAGCATTGAAAGTATCATGAAACCATGACGCATCACTAGACAAATCACCAAGCATCTTCAGAATAATACTGCCATTGTCACCCTACCAAGTAGTGATATACTATAAGTTCTCTTTATAGCTAGTGGAAATGAACACTAATATGGTTAAGAAAATGTGCTAAAACAGATTTTATTTGAATCATATTTATCTGCAAGTGTAATTTATTGATGAATAACTAGTGAATAATTGTTAAGATAATCCTTGATGAACCCAAAGTTATGAGAGTAGAGGAAAAATTAAGAGCCATAATGTTTTTTTAATAATTTCATCTCTTAACTTTTTCTGTGAAAGAATGGAACATGTGACTAATTTAACATGATGTTTTGTGTTGAAGATCGCAATTTAATAATACTCATCAGTACTTTATCCTAAATATAGCATTGGCTTTGATCGTATAGAAAAAAATACCAGATGTTAGTTCAAGATATTAATTGAGAATCACACAATCTCTATTTTAAAATTATATTGGATTGTTTAGAACAGAACATTAACATGTGAGACCGTTGTATGACAGAAAAAAATCATAGAGTTTTCTCACTTTAAATTATAATTTCTTCTCTTCTCTCACATCATATATAGATATATCTAAACTACATAAATAAAGAAATGAGTTGATTCCTAAAATTTGTGATTCAACAAGCTCACATCATGTGAGATGATAGAAGCGGCCCTAGATATCACCTTAACAATTGAACGAATTTGGAGATTTGGTTTGTTCTTACCTTTTAGATACTTCTTCATTTTATGCATGGATTTAATGTAAAACAAAGAGACTATCGTAAATATTTCTTTTAATGGAGATTATGATATTAGGGTTTTTGCCATGATTTTCTTACCTGATTTGAGTTTTTATTTTCTATTGATGGAAAGTCAATGTATCACCACAATTACTTTTACTTTTTCTAAAAGAAAAATATAATTCTTTTATATATTTGGTTAACCTCTTTCTTAGAGGAAATATTTTGTACCTCTATAAATAGAAGGCCCCTCTTCTCACATCATTACATAAAAACATACACAATGTAGTCATTTAAAAGTTTTGTTTAGGAAAAGATTTTCTCTCTTTTATATGTAGGCCAACAGAATCATAAACAATATTATGCTTTTTAGTCTAGTTTTGTGTCATCTGGAATATCACCTCAATGGTTTGCAAAATATTAACTTTCACATGACACCCTTTAGATTTCAAACCCAAGAAGTGGTATCAAAGCCTACGATTTAAAGGTCCAATAATTTTGTGAAACGAGATTAAAGACAGGTTCAAAGAGGTTTCAAATCAAGACACAACTAATTTGACGATAATGAAAATTTTGTCCAACTACATATGGACAAGAAGTGTCAATTATACTTTCAACATTCCCGTTGATGCATATTTAAATATAAAAATAAAATATTAATTTTTAACCATTTTTAAACATGATGTTTTAAACCTTATTTTAACCATAGCAAGCAACAATGATGCATACTGTGTGAAGAACGAAGTTCATGCACGCGAAGAAGGTGGATCAAATTATGTCAGTAAAATCAAGCCAAAATAAGAAGAGTTGTTAGGGTTTTCACCCTGATTTTCTCACCAAATTTGAGTATTAATTTTCTATTGAATGAAAATAAAAGTAGTACCATTATTACTTTATTTTTTTTAAAAGAAAAATATAAAACTCTTTCATATTTGGCTAACCTCTTTTTAAGAGGAAGTATTTTTAACCTCTATAAATAAAGGACACCTCATCTCATATTATAACATATTAGCATCCACAATGTAGTCTTTTAAGAGTTTTGTTTACGGAAAGATTCTCTTCCAATAGTTTTATGTTTTCTTTAACACTAGTTTTCATTTGTAGGTTAGTTGACCAAATAATATCAGTAATATGTCTTTTAAGTATACTTTTATTTGTCATCTGAATTATCACCCTCTTGGTTTACAAACTTTAAGCATCTGCATGATGATCTCTAAATTTTGAACCCAATAAGTGGTTTTAGAGTCTACGATACAAAGGTCCAATTGTTTGATGAAATGAGATTAAAGTAGGTACAAAGTGGTTTCAAATCAACATGCAACCTATTTGATAATAATGAAGATTTTTGTCAACTACATGTGGAGAAGAATTTTCAATCATATTTTCAACATTTCTGCTGCAGCTTCTTTAAAAATAAAGCTAAAATATTAATTTTTACTCGATTTTAACCATGATATTTTAAATCTTATTTTAAACAATGGAAAGCAACACTGATGCAGATTATGTGACGAACAAAGATCATGCACACAAAGAAGATGAATCAAATGATATTAAGAAAATCAAAGCCAAAAAAGGGAGATTTGTTAGGGTTTTTGTCATGATTTTCTTACCAAATTTGAGCTTTAATTTTCTATTGATGGAAAGTCAAAATACACTTAAAAAATACTGATAAATTTGACAATTTATTTATGGAGGTTATAAGAAACACCCACTACACATTTACTTTGTTGCGCTTATGCCAACAACTACAAAATAATTATATTTGTGGTAGTTTAACTCTGGAGGTTGTAATAGACTCCCCTATACTTTCGATTTGTGGCATATGTTTGAACCTCCCCAAAATTGTTCTTGTGTAGGATTTTGTACTACAAAATATTAGAATGACCCCAATGATTTATTTTGGGTATAACGCCGGTTTATAACAACCAGAATGAGCATAAAATGATGGTTTTTTGTGCTGCCACAAATTCGTCTGTTAGTATTACTATTTTGGTAGTTTCAAAAGAACCACCATAAAATGCTTGCACTTAATAATGACTTATATAATTTGTATTGTGGAGGTTTCAAATAGCTATAAAATACACATTTTATATGATATAGTATAAATACATAATATTTTGACAGTTTAACCTATGTAATTAATAATTCTGTAATATCAATTTATAAAAATTATTTGAGTTTTTAAAAAATTTCCATAATTAGAATAAATATATTTTACTATGACATATTATTAGTTATATATTATTTTATTACAAAAAAATCATCGGAAAAACAGTTATAGTGTTAAACAGAATTTCTTACTTTGAATAACATTTTATCTTAGTACATTATTACTTCCAGTAATGACTCTCTGCCCATGTATAGATATTAATATCACACACTAAACTCAAAGGCTCGTGTGATCGACATCTCGTGTCTGCAATAAATATTGAGCGAGCCATTAGTCATAACTCTCATCTAAGCATATTAAACTATATATAAAGTGAATGGACATCCCAAACACTTTTGCAACCAAACTAATCACAATATACATATATGATCATTATCAAATAATGTATAGACTTCACTCTAAATACCTTTAGCCCAAAACATCCATATCCATTCGCCTCTCACCCCCAACTCTACCATCTTCATCAACTACCAAATGTAATCTCTGCTGGTAGTGACAATAATATTCGATGGTTTCAGACCATTGGATGATAGGTCACTAGTGGAGCATATAAAAGCTACTCCAACTATTTGGTTTCAATTTATATATCAAATAAACTTACTGACCAATAACTCGATAGCTAATTGATGCATAATCTTTAAGCCAAAATGAATCAAATTGTATCTTATTGGTTCATTACCAGACTAACACATATAAGAATTGATAATCGATAAGTTAAATTATTTACACAAAATGAATCGAATCGCACCTCAACTAATTGACAAACAATAACCTAATATTTTTCTCTAATGTGATTTGCATCTGAGATAATGTTAAGCGTTACGAATATTTTGGGTGCACAAGTGGACGTTTAGGTTATATGCCCCAGTGAGTTTAACTCTACATGTGAGCGTCAGGACATTTTGATAGTGCCCCACTCATAGGCAAGATCCTACAAAGAAACAAAATAACTTTTAAGGATACTTTATTCAATTAAATAATTTGATATTTATAATATCATTGCATTTATCTAATCTATAGAATATTAAATGAATTTGTAATGGTTTCATAAATTTTCTATTTTCCAAGTCGTTATTATTTTGGACTTGTTTTGACGGGGGTGGACATTTTCCCGAAACTAATATGAAACTGGAGAAATAAAAATATATAAAAGTACATAAAAATCCCAAAAATTAACCAAACACCAATTTCTCACTCAAACAAATGTTCATCAAACTTTTCTTCCTCACCTCTTCTTCTTTTTCCTTTTTTCTCTCCATAATACAATAATATCTTAATAAAGGATCCTGTCAGTCTTCTCCCTTTGATGATACTAGTGGATCGGCCTGTTACTCAGCGCACCTTATTAGTGATAGTACGGACTCATTTAATCAGTCTCATCTAACTGCAGAAATATTGATTCCCGACTCTGAATTGAAGTAAAAAATTAAAGTGTTTATTAGGTCCTATGAATTACAGAAGCATGGGGAAGATTTGAATTTGTAAAACACAAAAATAAAAATATAAATAACTGATACTTCAAAGTTGATTGAGTAGGGATTTCTCATTTTCTGAATTCACCTTATCATTGTATATTGATTTCAAGTGATCAATAATAGACTTGTTTAAATCTTGTGCTTTCGTTACTGCATGGGATAGTTCTTTTTCTCTTGTCAGAGTCTAATAACTATAGTAATTTATATGAACACCACCATGTAAGGGAATATTCTAAAATGGTTCTAAAAATATACATTTAAATAGTATAGTAAAACACCTTATATTTTTTGGCTAGTCTATAAATCGTCGTTCCTACATGTAAAAGCTATAATCTAAATGATTTCCATATGAATATAGGTTTCATGATCTTTATCCTCATGTTTGATATGCTTCCAAGGGGAAAAATATTTATAAGAATCACTTAAAACAAAGGTGTGCTTAGAGCCTTTGATTCGTTCAAAATTTGTTATTCGATTCTACAAGGATCTACTTTAAATGTGTATAACTTTTTTATATATATGGAATTTTTCAGCTCAATACCCAACAAATTGTAGATAATTGAATTAGCATTCCAACTATATCAATTTCGCCTAAATCCGATATTCGAGTAAAAAGTTATGGCATTTTCCGTGTGAGGCAGTAAGCCGATGCGATTGAGATGCAACGTGTTAGTCATCGACCCGATTAGCCATGCAGCATGATGGAAACCACATTACGGAACTTTTTCACATGCTATTTTAGTTCCTAAAGGGTCTAGGGGCACTTTGGTCACTTTCCCTCACCCAAATCCGCCTATAACACTTAATTTCAGCACACAAAAGCATTAGATAAATGATTACTCATCTTTTTCTCTCAAAGAAAACCCTATCCCCCTCAAGAACAACAAGAAATTCATCTAAGTTTCTCCAATAAAATTAAAAAATTAATGTCCCTAATCCCAGAAGTTCAATAAAAGCTTTAAATAACATTTCCAAGGCTTTCAAGTCAAGCTTTCAATTTTAAAGTCAAGCTTTCTGAATCAAATTCATGATTTCTTCAAGAATCAATCAAATTAAGGTATGTGGGAGTCCATCTATGGGTCCTCTTTCACCCATGGAGCTCAAAACCTTTTTATTTCAATTAAAGAATAAATTTTTTGATCATTATGTTATTTTAAATATTCAAGAAAGATTGAATTGCATGTTTTCATGGTGATTTTAATTAATTTCAGTCCATGTGTGACTACATGCAAGATGTTGAATTCCTCAAGCTATGAATTTAAGTTTCCCATGATTTATTCAAGTGAATTCCATGATAGACCCTAAATTCATGAATTTAGCAACATTCCTATGTTTCAAATTCCTGTTTTCCATATATTTGATGAAATTTTCATATCATGTTCTATCAATTTCAAGATGAATCCTCAAGTTATGAATTGTTCCATGTAATTCCATCGTTCAACCATGTTTAATATATTTGTAGGTCCAACCTATGATCTTTACATGTATGACTAAACGCCCATGTCCTATTTCAAGAGAATTTCAATTGGATTCCTAAATTCATGATTTTAGTTATCTAATCATGATATGCTCCCATGTTTGAGATATTTCTAGGTAAGAGCCTACAAATTTCTCATGTAGTCTGAGCCTTAGAGCATGTCAAGTAAAGCGTGAATCAGGCCCTAAAAGATTAAAAAATGTCTTCTCAAGAGAAAAGTATTTTAAACCGTATATAATTTCTCTAATATCGACTTTTTGTCATGTAGAGAATTGAATAAGCTTTCCATCGATAACAAATTCACCCAAATCTGACACTTGGCAAGGAGTTAGAGCTATTTTAGTGAGACAGTTTTCCACCTGACACATTAGCTCATCGTGGAGCTAGCCAAAATGGCAATCATCAAAATTCAGTAAGCCTCTATGATTATGGTGTGTTGCGCCAAGGATTAATTTTAGAATTGTCAATTTCCAGTGCACCAATGAGATTCCAATGCATCACGGTGCCTTTTCAGTTCGCAACCAAGGTCGAAACGTGATTCCACCACGTCGCGCTATCAACCAGTTTCCCAATTGTCCAATTTCCAATGAGCTGGCGCAATTATGGCGCGTCGCACCAGCATGTAAAATTGGGATTCTTCAGTTTAATTCCAGAGGCGAAAAGGGTCATTTTGCTACCCTATATATACTCCTTAACACGGGATGTGACCTCATTACAACTAAAAATATCATTGTTTTGTCTTAAAGTTGTTCAAGAACAAGAGCTAGGGTTTCTACAAAATCAAAACCCTTCCTTCTTCTTCAAGAGAAATCAAGAAATCAAGAATATCTCCAAGGGCTTCTAAGAAAGAGTTTCTCTAAGGTATATAGATGTTGATTCTTGGGTCCCTTTCATCCAAGAAGCTCAAGAATCCTTTTCTAAATTTCAAAGCTTTTATGTTTATGAGTTTTAATATTCATGTGAGTTGAAATTGATGTTCATGCTATTATTGAGTTGTGATTCATGTTTGTTTACAAAGTTTTCAAGCTTTGACCTTAGTATATGATATTCATGTGATGTTCATGATAAACCCGCTTCAAGTTTCTTGTTAAGTGATGTGTTCATGTCAATTAGGTGTAGAAATTATTGAATAAGCAAAGCATTCTCCCAATATGCTTGATAAAATTCGTATGTGAATGAATTAGAACCATTATAGCATGTTGACTAGAAATCCCCAATTGTGAGTAAGCCCATGCCTGCTAAGTGTTTGTTGAAAAGCCTTAGTGAATGAATTGTGGCATGATAACATGAAATTCCCCAATTTTGTGCTCTTTAATACATGCTAAGACTTTAATATATGCTAAGTGTTTGATGAATGAATTGTAACATTATAGCATGAAGTTCCCCAATTATGTGTTCTCCGGTACATGCCAAGACTTAAATATGTGTGAAGTGCTTGATGCAATGCCTCGTTGAATAGAGTATGTTCCAATAGCATGTCCCCCTATGTTATTAAATGTTTAGGATTCCTAAATTCTTGAAGTGATGCCATAGTGATTGTGATGGTGAACGAATGTCCATGATTTTGATAATTCAAGAATGGTTATGCTTTACTTTTATGTTATCGAGTCCTAGGGGTATTTACACCCAACAATTTAGCTGTTGTCTAGAGCCCGTGTCAGCTTTCACAATAATTCCAGTCGAGTCATGATTCTTAGAACTCAACGAGTTATAGAACTCTATATTTTCAGACAGATACAAAATTTAAGAAATCTTAGTAATCTCTGTGATCACCGTAATCTCAGTATCGCTAGTAATCTAGCCTCAGTTCTATACCCAGCTCAGATCTAGTAGTATTCTAGTGGTTAGTTCAGATGTCTGTAGTAATAGAGTACTTTATTCAAAGCTCAGTATCATTGAGTCAGATAACGATATTTGGTAGTATTCCATCAGATATGGAACTAAGTGAATTCAGCTTAACTCAGTCAGAACATTCAAGAAACATGATCAGTATCAGATTCAGCTTAATTAGTGTTCAGTTAAGAATTAGTTCAGAGTCTTTCAGTTGGGAGTAGGAGCTATCACCGAGCGAGGGCAGGGATGGAGGCTCCCCGTCAGAGAGAAAGAGTTGTTAGGAGTAATCCCTGAACACCAAAACTGTGTAGCCAGCGCAGGATGCAGGAGTCACCCATCAGGAAAGGCTGGTCACCCATCAGATAGGATTGACTATTATATTACCCTAGGCTTAACATCCTACGAGGGTCACCCATCAGATAGGCTTGACCAGAGAGTTCTTTACTCATGGCACAATATTGACACCCTTCCAGATGGGGCTATAGGTTGGACCCCACCAGTTGAGATTCGGGGCATGTCGGTTAAGTGACTACTTCCCACAGTTATAGTTTTAGTATCAATCTTCATAAATTAGGACTATCAAATACAATTATCTATCTCTGTGATGAACTCAGATAATTCCATTGATTCATGTACCATCCATCAGATAGGCTTGGTCCCATTTAAAGTTATTCTGTATCAGATCTAGAGATCACTCATCAGATAGGCTTGGTCCCATTTAAAGTTATTCTGTATCAGACCTAGAGATCACTCGTCAGATAGGCTTAATCTCAATCTTATATTCAGTTGAGCAATCTCATTATCAGATCTCGAGATCCCCTATTAGATAGGCTTGATCTCAGTCTTATATTTAGTTGAGTAATCTCATTATCAGATCCCGAGATCACCCATCAGATAGGCTTGATGTCAGTCTTTTATTCAGTTAAGAAATCTCAGTATCAGATCACAAGATTACCCATCAACTAGGCTTGATCTCAGTATTATATTCAGTTGAGTAATTTTATTATCAAATCTCGAGATCACCCATCAGACAGGCTTGATCTCAATCTCAAATTCAGTTCAGTATTCTTGCTATCAGATATAGAGATCACCCATCAAATAGGCTATATATCTTTCTCAGATTCAATTGAGTATTCTTGTTATCAGATCTCGAGGTCACCCGTCAGATAGGATTTATCTCAGTCTCAGATTCAGATAAGTATTCTTGTTATCAGATATAGAGACACCCGTCAGATAGGCTTGATCTCAGTCTCAGATTCAGTTGAGTATCCTGGATATCATATTCCGAGATCACTCTCTAGATAAGACAAATCTCAACTCCAGTACTCAGTTACTAGTATCAGATGATTCAGTGTTCAGTATCACATGCATTAGTAGTGAGTTTCGATGGTAGTAAAGTAGTGTTCGAGTTTCAGTATTTTGAGTCATAATTATTTCAGTTATCGTTTATGCATTCATACATGTGTTGTCAATCAGTACTCTCATGATTATTCAGTTAAGTAATTATTCATGTATAAGCCTTTGTATTTAGTCTTACCTCATCGTCATACTCAGTATATTCCCGTATTGACACATTTACGCTATAGTGTTTTTATTGACACCATAGGTTCTGAGGAACGAGATCTAGAGTACCCTTAGCAGTTCATGTAACGCACCAAAATCGGGTGCCGAGATGTCACACGATGCTTAGGATCACAAGTGACCCCAATCTAACCCTTTTACTGGCATAACTCATAAGCAACTAAACAAAAAGTATAAATCTATACAAATCTGTGAATAATAATATGAATGAATTTATAAAATTACAACTCGGCTTTTACAACCAAAACTGAAACGGAGTACATCAACTTCTACTGACTGTCTATGAAGCCTTTACTAGTACTGATTGTAGGTAGCCGGTTCATGACTCCCGACTATCCCAACACAATATGACTGAATAAAGAAAATACAACACTATTAGTTCTGCATTACTGACCCAAGCCCATGATCAAAAGGACTCATCACCTGCTGACTGGATACCACGAACTGACTGGATCTGAAGATGTACACTACACCTTGTATCTATATTCTGAGAAAATGTAGCCCACATACGAATATGTGGGTCAGTACCATGGAAACGTACCAAACAAATAGGGGTGAAAATGCATATATAAAATAATATCTTAATATCATCACAGTTTATAAAAATTATGCATGCTGATATAAATGACTCACTTAGCTCGAATTAAAATCATCATAATCATAAGAGAGTAAAATATATCGGGTGAAACATGTGAGTCATCATAATAAATCTCAAGTCACTTCCATATCGATTCCAAATCATCAAAGCAATCAAATCTCATAACAATTCTCTTTGGAATATATGTTCATTAAATCTTTCGAATACAATGACTTTCTTAAACTTAGTCTTTTAAAAAAATATGTTTTCATCTCATATAGAAGAATATGATTTTTCATATTAGATAGGAGAATACACACATACACATTGGAAGTCTCTTACAACCGACATAAACCATGTGAGCTACATGGAGTCCAACGTTCTACCCACGTTTGGGAGAGTTGCCCTATTCTTTGCCATTGGAGTAGGACCTTAAATCATCAATACAAACACTAGTGATCACATCAGCCTCAGGCTCATATTTTACAGGGGCACGTAGTTCTAGAGAAGTACAAAAATATCTATACCTCCCGTTCGGTGCTAAAGAGTACTCCCGGACTTATCTCAGATCTTTTCAAAAGAAAATCCACTAATAAACAGTTTAGCAATTCACAACGGGAACCATCACGCTACCCTTTTTGTAATAATCAATAAAAGTGGATTTCTTTTCTCATCTCGGGTTCAAAAACACCCCTTTTTACGATCAAAAGGTTAGAGCTTCTTTATCATCTCAAATATTTCAAACTCAAAGTATTTATAACACATGATTTCTCAAAAACAACAATCTCAAATAGAGTTCAAAACTCATGTCTCAATATCACATTTAAAGTTATCAAGATTCAAGCTTTACATCATAAACATATATATGGAAAATTCAGTTATAAGGCACAAAATATCATCATTCTCATATAATTCCGCTTCTAAAATATCAAAAATATCATAATCTCATGATAATCAAGATAGGATATAAGTTCATGCTTCAAAATCATAGAAAAACATATGAAATATATAACTTCGTAAAAGAAAGTATTTTTGGGCAAAAGAACAAAAGAGTGTTCTTTTTGAAAAAATCCACATACCTTAAACTTGAAGCTTTGAATGACTTTTCGAATGACGTAATGCTATTCACGAACTTTTGGGTGTCACTCATAGCCTTCGTAACGGGGATTCCGAATATGTAAAAATTATAGAATTCTCATGGTTGAATCTCTAGCTATTGGGGTTTTGATGTAGAAACCCTAAAGGTTGTTCGTGGTAATTTTGAGAGATAGTAAACTTATTTTGATGTTGTGGGAGTTTAATCCCGTGTTATAGACATATATAGGGGTGTTTTTGGCCCTTGAAAGTGAGGTATGCGGCACACAACCCATGACAGATATTAAGGTGTGCGTCGCACACCTTATGACAGACATTTAGGTGTGCCTCGCACTCCCAATCGCCCACATTTGATTGGGCGGCGCATTGCCCATCGCACACCCTTACTGCCTCTCACAAAAATGGGCATAACTCTTTGCTTGGGTATCAATTTTTTACAAAATTGGTATCATTGGGAAGCTAATTCAATTATCTACTATTTGATAGGTATTGATATGAAAAATTCCATGTATATTAAGAGATATACACGTTTGAAGTTGACCTTTGTAGAATCAACTATCAAATTTTAGACAAATCAAATGATCTTGGCTCAACTTGGCTCTATATGATTTATATGAACATTATTGACCTCAAGAGCACTTCACATACTAGGGTAAAGATTATGAAATCTATATTCATGTGGGAATCACATGTATTAGAGCTTAGACGCATAGGAATAACGGTTAGTTTAGTATGAAAATACGGTGTATTACATTATCTCCCCCTTGGGAACATTCGTCCTTGAATGTGGATAATTAATCATAAACATAGATGAATCTTTGTCTTTAAGCTATTATGTGCAACTGAATAAAACTGAATCACTGGATCGAAAGAATAATGAGATACTGAACTGATCTGCAAGTGCATGAATCCTCATGAAAATAACTATATGGCTAAGATAGAAACGAGAGTGTCAACTTATGAGTAACCATTACTTTGCGCTGGATCTGATCTTATGAGAAAAAAATGATAGGTTTATGGCATGAAAATTCTGGGTATTACAACATCCCCCTCTTGGGATCGTTCATCCCCGAATGATAATAATTTAATGAAAATACTAGGAAGAGACTGTGATACTACATAGGATACTTACGAACTGAATCATGACTTAATATCTGAAACTGGAACTGATGCATGAAATGAGCTAAATTCATAATTTAATTGGACACAAACACATTGCCTCTTGGAATGTACATACGTATAAGACTACGGATAGTAAGACAAGCTGGAAAATTAAGAATCTATAGGAGCTTATCTCCTTGCTTGCTAAACTAGATTACAGGTTATATGGACTGTATAACACTGACTACCCATACTCAAATGGAGTATTTCTTTAGCACTTTTCTATGAAATTCTATTGACATTAGGGAGCAAAGAATTTTGGGCATGCTCTGAACAAGACATTTGAATAAGGAATTACAACATTGATATAACTCTATAGCATGGAATATAATTATATAACTCATAAACTAGGATAGGATTGCTAGGCCGTAGGCAACACAATAGCATGGAATATAATTATATAACTCATAAACTAGGATAGGATTGCTAGGCCGTAGGCAACACAACTTCTTACTTTTAAGCTTAGCATCACTTCTCAAATGCTCTCTCAACTATACTATTCCCCTTAAATACCATACTCATTTGATTCAACTTATAATTCTTATATTAGAACTAAATCACAAGATACAACATGCCAAACCATAATACTAGTCTAAACCACAAGGTTCAATATTCTATATCTTCATAGAGCTCACATCCTAAGCATAACATGCCTTACCACTTCAATGACTAATTTAAAACTCTTGATATGGATTCACTAGTGCATATTGCATTCATCATCTTACACCCAACATGACATTCAAGACTATCATTAAAAACCACATATAACTTTAAGGAAAATACCCCTAAAGGCATACTCCACATATTATCGAGATTAAGCCACAATTTCATCATTCTAATATCTACAAATAAATGCTAAACTCACAAGAATAAACTAATTTCAAACTTACTGACTTCATTCTTGAACAACCCATCCATATGCCATCCTTAATTCCTAGCTTCAATAATCATCATCAAAGGCTTACACTCTCATTTGCAACTATATCTACATCTCTAGTCACATAATCATAGCCTACCAAAATCATACTTCTATACTTATATTTTTCCCAAACCATGAGAATAAAATCATACTAAAAAGACTCAACATCTTCAATCATAACTCCTTAACTTAGCTATCAAGAACCACATAAATTATCTAACTATATCTAACTAGCCTTTCTCCACCTAGAAACTCAGCGTTACTACTAATCACACAATATACAGTAATCCTCAAAATATAATGCAGCCCCATAGCACCTTGGGCACACCTCTACACCATACTTAATTACAAACACATGATCTTACACTCTTGCATACACTGTTCAGGCCTACTAGATCACCTCCATATAACTAGCATCAACAACCAAACCATCAACTGTTCAAACTTAATGTCTAGAGCTAAACATGATTTACAACCTAATCTTACACACAATCTCCACTTCAAAACTATAGAACATAGAATTAAGAAAAGCTAGTACACAATGACAATCGATCATAATCATATGGATTATCTTATTCATAATCTGTTAACACATCCTCCTTCTTCACATCATTACTATTTACCCATCTTCACACCTAAATTACTTTCATAGCTCTATAAATTTCAACTAAACTTCCTCTTGCAATCTTAGGAAAGCTTAAATTAACAATATTCAACCATCAAGGACTTCCATCAAAACCTATACTTTCCTAGCACAACAAATACCATCAATAATTCTTTTCATACTTCAAGAAAACAACAATCCACCTTAACTAATAATCTCTTTCTCTAACTTCACTAAACTAACAAATAAGGGTATATCACTTCATTACTAATTCAATCATAAGCAAAAAATTAGCTATACATATTCAATAAATAGCTCTTACCACTATTCTTGCCACTACACTTCTAAACCCACAAGTTCAACTAACACAAGACTTTCAACTAAACTTTACTACTTCTATTACTACACAAAAACCCACACTTTCAACTAACACTAGAACAACAAGATAAACAACAAGTTGCTAGTGAATCAAAATAGGCCTCACACGGCTTTACTGGACTTTGGTTTTGTAATTTGAACAAGAAAATTAGATGAATAACAAAGCAACTATGCTAGTGAATCAAAATAGGCCTCACACGGCTTCACTAGACTTTGATTTTTCACAAACATAATGATAACAAGATTACCTAATACAAGAGATAGAAACTTGACACACAACATTCAATGATCTAAGAATACACCTTACTTTGTCTTATTTAAATAACTCATAAGAATAAGGGTATAACTTCAAATCTGAGGGACTTATAACATTCTAGAAGGCTTCTCTCAAGCCGCTTTATGAAACTAACTTTTTCTTGCAATTATAAAAGCATTATCTGGGGAGGAACTGGAACTTACCGAACATGTTACTTCAAGAACATAGATAGAGAAGTATAGATTATCATTATGGATTATGAGGAGAAATTTGAAAGCACATCTAACTCAGACTTTGTACATGATTTCTATAGGCCTGATAAAGCACTTCAGTTTTCGAAACTCAAAAGTACTCAACGGATACTTTCTATCTCTCTTACAGTCCTATAACTATCTAAGGAGAATGAAGCTCAACTATTTCTGATACCTTGGAAATGAGGCAGAGTTGGCCAGAATAGAGTAAGATAAGAATTTATATAAGTTTCTTAGAGAACCTTTTCATGGCATGGTCCTAGACTTGAAAGAAGGGAAACATTTCTTAAATGCCCTATAGTCTCTCCAGGAAAAGTATAGACGTCTCCGTACCATTCCGCAAGACTCTACTAGACATGGCTTCATAGACACCCTAGGACACTTGAACTCTGTGCTCTGATACCAAGTTTGTAATGCCCTGAAATCAGGTCTCGAGACGTCACACGGTGCTTAGGATCACAAGTGACCCCAAGATAACCCTTCTACTAGCATAACTCATAAGCAACTGAACAAAAAGAATAAATCTATATAAATCTGTGGAAAATAACTCTTTTCTTAATATGATAGATACAAAACTAAATTTACAAGAATACAACTGTACTTTTACAACCAAAACTGAAACGGAGTACATCAACTTCTACTGACTGTCTATGAAGCCTCTACTAGTACTGATTGTAGGTAGCCGGTTCATGACTCCCGACTATCCCAACACAATATGACTGAATAAAGAAAATACAACACTATTAGTTCTGCATTACTGACCCAAGCCCATGATCAAAAGGACTCATCACCTGCTGACTGGATACCACGAACTGACTGGATCTGAAGATGTACACTACACCTTGTATCTATATTCTGAGAAAATATAGCCCACATACGAATATGTGGGTCAGTACCATGGAAACGTACCAAACAAATAGGGGTGAAAATGCATATATAAAATAATATCTTAATATCATCACAATTTATAAAAATTATGGATGCTGATATAAATGACACACTAAGCTCGAATTAAAATCATCATAATCATAAGAGAGTAAAATATATTGGGTGAAACATGTGAGTCATCATAATAAATCTCAATTCACTTCCACATCGATTCCAAATCATCAAAGCAATCAAATCTCATAATAATTCTCTTTGGAATATATGTTCATTTAATCTTTTGAAAATAATGACTTTCTCAAACTCAGTCTTTTAAACAAATATGTTTTCATCTCAGATAGAAGAATAAGAATTTTCATATTAGATAGGAGAATACACACTTACACATTGGGAGTCTCTAACAACCGACATAAACAATGTGAGCTACATGGAGTCCAACATTCTATCCGCATTGGAGAGAGTCGCCCTATTCCTTGCCATCAAAGTAGGACCTTAAATAATCAATCCAAACACTAGTGATCACATCAGCCTCAGGCTCACATCCTACGGGGGCACGTAGTTCTAGGGAAGTACCAAAACAACTATACCTCCCGCTTGGTGATTAAGACTACTCTCAGACTTAGCTCAGATCTTTTCAAAAGAAAATCCACTAATAAAGATTTCAACAATTCACAACGGGAGCCATCATGCTATCCTTTTTATAACAATTAATAAAAGTGGATTTTTTTCTCATCTCGGATTCAAAAACACCCCTTTTTACCATTGAAAGGTCAAAGCGTCTTCATCATCTCAAATCATTCAAACTCAAGGTATTTATAACACATGATTTCTCAAAAACAACAATCTCAAATAGATTTCAAAACTCATGTCTCAATATCACATTAAAACTTTTCAAGATTTAAGCTTTACCTCATAAACATATATAAATCCCTTCAAAATCTGGAAAATTCAGTTATAAGGCACAAAATATGATTATTCTCATATAATTTCGCTTCTAAAATATCAAAAATATCATAATCTCATGATAATCAATATAGGATATATATTCATGCTTCAAAATCATAGAAAAACATATGAAATCCATAACTTCGTAAAAGAAAGTATTTTTGGGCACAAGAACGAAAGAGTGTTCTCTTTGAAAATTCCCAGATACCTTAAACTTGAAGATTTGAATGACTTTCTAAATGACGTAAAGCTATTCACAAACTTTTAGGTGTCACTCGTAGCCTTCGTAACGGGGATTCCGAATATGTAAAAATTATAGAATTCTCATGGCTGAATCTCTAGCTATTGGGGCATTTTATTTTGAAACCCTAAAGGTTGTTCTTAGTGCTTTTGAGAGAAATTAAACTTATTTTGATGTTGTGGGATTCTAATCCCGTGTTATAGACATATATAGGGGTGTTTTTGGTACTTGGAAGTGAGGTATACGACGTACAACCCATGACAGACATTAAGATATGCATTGCACACCTTATGATAGACATTTAAGTGTGGCTCGCACTACCAATCGCCCACATTTGATTGGGTGGCACATTGCCCATCGCACACCATTACTGCCTCTCACAAAAATGGGCATAACTCTTCGCTCGGGTATCGAATTTTTGCAAAATTAGTATCGTTGAAAAGCTAATTCAGTTATCTAAAATTTTATAGGTATTGATATGAAAAATTCCATGTATATTAAGATATATACACGTTTGAAGCTGACCCTTGTAGAATCGACTATCAAATGTTAGACAAATCAAATGATCTTAGCTCAACTTGGCTCTAAATGATTTATATGAACATTGTTGACCTCAAGAGAATTTCACATACTAGGATAAAGATTATGAAATCTACATTCATGTGGGAATCACTTGGATTAGAGCTTAGACGCATAGGAATAACGGTTAGAATTTTAGCATGAAAATACGGGGTATTACAATTTAGTCCTAGTCAGCAGCAGTAGACGTAGTAGTGAGTTCTCTTCATTCAAGGATGATCCTTTTATCTTTCTTGCATAAGGTTTTGTTTATTTTCAATAGACGAAGTTAGTTGGGGACATATCCTATTATTTCTACAGTTCATATAATTTAGAGCTTTTCGGACAGATGTATCAGTATTAAATTTTAAATTTTTAGTATTTCTAGATGTTTTGAACCTTATGGCTAGTTTTCATAATTATTATTAATATTATGCAGTATTCAGGTACAGATATCAGTAGAGGGTTGTCTTGTGGTCCTTCAGGATTATGAGCACTGTGTGACGTTCCCGTTTTATTAAATCGGGTTGTTATAAACTTGGTATCATAACCTTAGGTTCAATAGTGTCCTAGGGAGTGTAAAATGCCACATCTAGTAGAGTCTTGTGCATGGGTGTGTTGCACACCACATTTATGTACAATAGTCTATAAGATGTTTTTAGGAGCAGTTTTCCTTTTTTTAATATTCATGTCGTGTGTGTGAACATGATCTCGAGTTGATCCTCAGTCTAATACACCTCTTTTTTCTATTTATAGAGTATGCCTCCTCACAGAGATTATGTCTATAGGGTTAATGACCAGCCCACTCAGCCAGTAGATCCTGAGAATAAAAATGTGTCACATGCAGAGTTTCGGGTAGCTTTTCATGTACTAACCTAAGCTATGACTAATGTTTAGGGTAACCATCAGGTTGTAGCCCTACCTCAGCTAGATGGAGGTTTATCCGTAGCCAAAATTAGAGATTTTATGATAATGAACCTGCAGAATTCTTTGGGTCAGTAGCAAGTGAGGACCTACAACTTTATCTAGAGGAGTTGGGGATTATTACCCAGATTATGCATATTTCTAAGGAGAAGAGTGTAGAGTTAGCATCAGATAGGCTAAAGGATATTACTCATTATTAGGTAGTGGAGTGGAAGAAGGGTAGCGGGAAGAATGCAGCTCTCGTGACTTGGTAAGAGTTTTAGGGTGCCTTTTTAGATAAGTTTTTCCCACTAGAGATAAGGGCAGCTAAGGTACAAGAGTACATGAACCTAAGGAAAGGCTCCATGATAGTGAAAGAGTATTGTCTCAAGTTTAACCATTTTGCTAAGTATGCTCCTAACTTGATAGCTGAACCTAGAGTGAGTAAGAGTAAGTTTATGACTAGTGTGTCCGGGTTAGTGTTGAATGAGTGTGAAAATGCTATGCTTCATAAAGATATGGACCTTGCTAGGCTGATGATGCACGCACAGCCGATTGAGTCAAATAAGATGAAAGAATAAAAGAGAGTAAGTAACAGAGCCAGGATAGGTAGTCATGGTTTCTCTCAGGTAGGGTCCCAGGGTGGTAGTCATTATCAGCATAGTTAGAGAATTTTAGTCCCAACTCAATCCACAGCTAGTGTATCCGCACCAAAGTTTAGGGATGTTAGTCATAATGGGGCACCAAACCCCAAAGCCCTGATTAATGCTTATGGTGTTTGTACCAATCCGCTTTGTGAAGAGTGTAGCAAGTGCCACCTATGCATGTGTAAAGTCATTAGTGATGTGTGCTTTGGATGTGGTGAGCCAGGACATAGGATGCGAGAGTGTAGACCACTAGGTCAGAGGTATAGAGAGTTTCTTCAATAGAGTGCCCGTTTTGGTGCCAAAAATAGCCAGCATTAGAATAGTCTCTATGCATTTCAGGCTCTCCATGATCAGGAAAGGTTCCCAAATATAAATTCGGGTATTTTATGAGCTCTTCAACTTTATGATATGCATTTATAGAGCCTTTGCTTCCATTTTGAGCTTATATGTCAGCATGAGTTATGCATGAATTTCAGATCTAAGTCGGTCAATCATGACCCAGTTTGTAGGTGCCCTATGCACCACCCCAGTATTTCAGCAAGGTATTTGTAGAGGGACATAGAGTCCCAAAGAGGAGATACCCCATGATATTATGATGGTCTCATGTTCTTTGACTCATTCATTTGCATGTTCAGACTCTCCTTATAAAGTTAACATCAGTTATCATTACATAGCCATTCATGCTTTTGAGAGTCAGTTCAGTCAGCTATTCATGCATTAGACATGCACGTTCAGTAGAAAGAGTTCTATTTTTTAGTCTATTCCGATATGCATTCATGAGATCAGCTCAGTTATGCATCCATGCATTACATATGCATGTCTATTATGAGAATTCATCTTATTAGTAGCTTCAGTCGAGTATTCCATGTATTAGATATGCATGTCCAGTATAAGAGGTCAGAATATTAGTAGTTCCAGTTGTAGAGTCATGTTTCAGATGCTCTCGTTCGTTGAGTAAGTTCAATTGATCAGTATTCTTAGCCTATCAAGTGACATTCGAGGATGAATGTTTCTAAGGGGGAGATATTGTAAGACCCCACAAATTTCTCTCATAGTCTGAGCCTTAGAGCATGTTAAGTAAAGCGTGAATCCAACCCTAAAAGGTTAAGAAGTGTCTTCCCAATAGAGAATTATTTTGAAACATGTAGAGCATTGAATAAGCTTTCCGTCGATACCAAATTTGCATAAATTCGACACTCGGGCAAAGAGTTAGAGCTATTTTAGCGAGACAGTGTGCCACCTGGCACTTTAGCGCGTCGCGGAGCCAGCCAAAATGACAATCATCAAAATCCAGTAAACCTCTGCGATTATGGTCTATCGCACCAAGGATTAATTTCAGAATTGTCAATTTTCAGTGCACCAACACGATTCCACCGCATCGCAGTGGCTTTCCAGTTCGCAACAAAGGTGGCAACGTAATTCTACAGCATCATGCCATCAAGCAATTTCCCGATTGTGTAATTTCCAGTGAGATGGTGCGATTATGGTAAGTCTCGTCAGCATGTAAAATTGGGATTTTTTAGTTTAATTTCAGAGGAAAAAAGGGTCATTTTGCTACCCCTATATATACTCCTTAACACGGGATTTGGCCATATTTCACCCAAAAATATCATTGTTTTCTCTCAAAGTTGTTTAATAATAAGAGCTAGGGTTTCTAAAAAATCAAAACCCTTCCTTCTTCTTCAAGAGAAATCAAGAAATCAAGAATCTCTCCAAGGGCTTTCAAGAAAGAGTTTCTCCAAGGTAAGTAGATGTTGACTCTTGGGTACCTTTCATCCAAGAAGCTCAAGAACCCTTTTCTAAATTTCAAAGATTTTATGTTTATGAGTTTTCATGATTCAAATGAGTTGAAATTGATTTTTATGCTATTATTGAGTTGTGATTCATGTTTGTTTATAAAGTTTTCAAGCTTTGACTTTAGTATGTGATATTCATGATAAACCCTCTTCAAGTTGCTTGTTAAGTAATGTGTTCATGTCAATTACGTGTAGAAATTGTTAAATAAGAAAAGCACACTCCCCATATGCTTGATAAAATGTTTATGTGAATTAATTAGAGCCATTTTACTAAGTTCACTAGAAATCCTCAATTGTGTGAAAGCCCATGCATGCTAGGTGTTTGTTGAAAAAACTTAGTGAATGAATTGTGGCATGATAGTATGAAATTTCCCAATTTTGTGTTTTTTGATACATGCTAATACTTTAATACATGCTAAGTGTTTGATGAATGAATTGTAACATGATAGCATGGAGTTCTCCAATTAAGTGTTCTCCGGTACATGCCAAGACTTAAATATGTGCGAAGTGCTTGATGCAAGGCCTTGTTGAATGGAGTATGATCCAATAGCATGTCCCCCTATGTTATTACATGTTTAGCATTCCTAAATACTTGAAGTGATGCCCTAGTGATTGTGATGGTGAACGAATATCCATGGTCTTGGTAATTCAAGAATGGTTATGATTTACTTTTATGTTTTCGAGTCCTTGGGGTATTTATACCCGATAATTTAGCTGCTGTCTAGAGCCTGTGTCAATTTTCACGATAATTCTAGTTGAACCATGATTCTCAGAACTCAGCAAGTTATAGACCTCTGTATTCTTAGACAGTTACAGAATTAAAGAAATCTCAGTAATCTCTATAATCGTCGTACTCTCAGTATTGCTAGTAATCTAGCCTCAGTTCTATACCCAGCCCAAATCTAGTAGTATTCAAGTGTTCTATTCTGACCTCTGTAGTAATCAAGTACTTTATTCAAAGCTCAGTGTTGTTAAGTCAGATAATGAGATTCGCTAGTATTCCATCTGATTTGAAACCAAGTGAATTCAGCTTAACTCAGTCAGATCATTTGAGAAACATGATCAGTATCAGATTCAACTTAGTTTGTGTTCAGTTAATTATCAGTTTAAAGTCTTTCAGTTGGGAGTAGGAGCTAGCACCGAGTGAGGGCAGGGATGGCGGCTCCCCATTAGAGAGGCAGAGTCGTTAGGAGCAATCCCTGAACTCCAAAACTGCATTGCCAGCACAGGATGCAGGAGTCACCCGTTAGGAAAGGCTAGTCACCCCTCAGATAGGCTTGACTATTATATTTCCTTAGGCTTGACTTCTTACGAGTGTCACCCGTAAAATAGGCTTGACCAGAGAGGTTTTTACCCATGGCACGGTATTGATACCCTTCCAAATGGGATTACAAGTTAGACCTCATTAGTTGAGATTCAGGGCATATCAGATAAGTGACTATTTTCTATAGTTATAGTTTTAGTATTAATCTTACGAAATTAGGACTGCCAAATAAAGTCATCTATCTCAGTGAGGAACTCAGATAGTTCCATTGATTTATAGACCACCCATCTGATAGGCTTGGTCCTATTTAAAGTTATTCAACATCAGATCTATAGATCACTCATTAGATAGGCTTTATCTCAGTCTCATATTCAGTTGAGTAATCTCATTATCAGATCCTGAGATCGCCCATCAGATAGGCTTGATCTCAGTCTTATATTCAAGTAAGTAATCTCATTATCAGATCCCGAGATCACCCGTCAGATAGGCTTGATCTCAGTCTTATTTCAGTTGAGTAATCTCTTTATTAGATCCTGATTTCACCCGCTAGATAGGCTTGATCTCAGTTTTATATTCAGTTGAGTATTCTCATTATCAGATCCAAAGATCACTCGTCAGATAGGCTTGATCTCAGTCTCAGATTTAGTTGAGTATTCTTGCTATCAAATCTAGATATCACCCATTAGATAGGCTTGATCTCTATCTCAGATTCAGTTGAGTATTTTTGTCATCAGATCTCGAGTTTACCCATCAGATAGGCTTGATCTTAGTCTTAGGTTTAGTTGAGTATTCTTGTTATCAGATCTAGAGATCACCCGTCAGATAGGCTTGATCTCAGTCTCAGATTCAGTTGAGTATTTTTGATATTAGATCCCAAGATCACTCGCTAGCTAAGATTGATCTCAACTCCAGTACTTAGTTATCAGTATCAGATGATTTAGTGTTCAGTATCACAGGCATTAGTAGTGAGTTAAGATGGAAATAAAGTAGTATTTGAGTTTCAATATTTTGAGTCATGATAATTTTAGCTATGGTTCATGCATTCATACATGTGTTCTCAATCAGTACTCTCATGATTATTCAGTTAAGTAATTATTCATGCGTAGGCCTTTGCATTTAGCCTTACCTCATCTTCATAGTTGGTAAATTACCATATTGACGTATTTGCGCTATGGTGTTTTATTTAACACCATAGGTTCAGAGGCATGAGATCTAGAGTACCCTTAGTAGTTTACTTCCAGTCAGCAGCAGTAAATATAGAAGTGGGTCCTCTTCATTTGAGGATGGTCCTTTTATCATTCTTGCATTAGATTTTGTTTATTTTTACTAGATAGAGTTAGTTACAGACATGTCTCATCCACACCACAGTTCAGATAGTTTAGAGGCTTTTCGAATAGATGCATCAGTATTCAGTTTTAAATGTTGAATATTTTTAGATGTTTTGAACTTTAAGGCTAGTTTTTGCAATTATTAGCTATATTATGCAGTTTTTAGGTACAAATATCAGTAGAGGATTAGCTTGTGGTCCTTTGGGATCATGAGCACCGTGTGATGTTTAAGTTCCAGAAAATTGAGTTGTTACATCCCATGTCCAAGTTCATGATCCCCATGTGTTTGGTGAATTGCCCCATGTTAAAGTATTAATCTCCATATGCTTGATGAAATGCCCAAGTGATGGGTTGTTTTAAATAATGCTTAATTATTATGGTCTCAAATGCTCTCGTGTTTTCTTATTATCTATGCTATCGACTTTTGGTGGTATTGAATACCCAAAATTTAGCTGTTTATCTAGTCTCCAACTGAAATAGAATGATTTCGTAGTATCCTAAACTGTAGCATTCGACCAGTCAACATAATCAGTTTGAGTTCAGTCAAGCCTAGTACAGTGTAGTAATCAGTACAGTGTCGATTCAGTTGGGAGTAGGATTTAGCACCGAGCGAACCAAGAGATGGGAGTATTCCTACTAGTAGAGGGTTTGACCCTTGGTAGCAGTCCCTGAGTTATAGAACTATGTAGCCAGCATAGGGTAAATTATCTTCCTACGAGACTAGAGTTGACGTAACCATATACACCTCACGAGTCTTCCTTCCAGAATAGGGTTAACCTAGCTACTATTAGTAACCCATAGCATGGTGCTAACACCCTTCCAACTGGGGTTATAGGTTAGACCCCAACAGTCTATAATTAGGGTATGATGGTTAGATGATAACTCCCACTATTTTAGTTTTAGTATTCAGTTCATAACTCAGTTCAGTTTTAGGTTTGCTTGACCATAACATACAATTATCAATTATTTAGTTATCAGTATTTTAGTTTACAGACTATTTTAGAATCATGTTATACACTTGGTCTTGCATTCTCAGATAATACTATTTTATGCATTAATGTTCGGTCATCTTATGTTGTTCATTTAGTCCTTATCTCATATGCATAGTACTCCATAGTTTCAGTCTTGTTTTTCAGACTAAGTATAGTCTAGTCTTACAAGGCTAGTATTCAGCTATCAGTCATTCAGTTAATAAGATAATCTTAGTATATGTTACATTTGGTTTTGTATAGTAGGAATTCATTCTCAGTATAATTGTATATTCAGATCCCTGATGTGATGTCAATTTTATCACATAGTTTTAGAATCAGTATTAATACAATATCCATATTTTACCATATCCCAGCTTCATTTCTACTTATATCATTGAAGTAAAGTTTTACAGAAACTAAGTGTAGACCATCCTATCAGAGTATGTTTGCGACTCATGCTTTAAGATGTTTTTAGCTTTCAATTTATTCTAGCCTATTGGTGAGTCTACTTACACTTAGCATGCTTGTTCTAAGATTATGTATGAAATTAGTTTTACTTATTGCATTCACCCCTGCATACTCAGTACATTCCAGAAGTACTGATCCGCATATACATCTGTGTGGCTACATTATTTCATAATGTAAGTACTATTTATAGCTTGCACATCATGATCAGATAGTTACAGATTCCAGCCTGCAGATGATCAGGTCTCCTACTTCACAAACACCAGAAAATTTTAGTTCATGTACAGTTTATTTATTTTTCTATATATTGATTAGTGGTAGTTGGAGGCATGCCCCAGCTATCTATAGTCAGTATAGTATAAGCATCATAGATGTTAGTGAGAGTCAATCATGTAAATTTCAGTTTCTTCCTTTAGTTTTATCAGATTGTAAACTTTATCATTAATGTATTTATTCAGATTATTCCATGATTATATTTACACATTATATAACTTGTTATTTATTTTATTATAATTCAGTTACTTAACAGTATGTCATTTCATGGGTTAGCTTGGGATCACTTGTGGCTCCAAGCATCGGGTGATGACTAGGGGATAGTCTCAGATTGTACATATAGCATGTAAATATGTGGAGCAAAACGATAAAAGTCATGAAAAGTGTTCCAATGTTTGAGTATCACTTGTCATCTATCTAAGAAAAATGTTCCAATGTTCGGCTCATGATTGCCCGGGCCATCATTTCCTAGTACTAGTAATATGAGAAAAAAATTGGTCAAAGGCCCAGAGGCAGATATAGGATTTAAATTTTTTTGGTTCCCTATGTTAGATAAAATTAAAATTAAATAATAACTTAGGGGAATTGAACCTACAACCATGAGGTCAATAAAATATTTACAAGTCCCTCTACTCCACTAGACCAACAATAAACTCTATTTATGGGTTCCCAGCTTATGATTCCTATATAATTACTAGATTTCTCTATATAAATACTAGATCAACACAAATGTTGCTGGGTTCCTAGGACCCCCCACCTGGACCCTTAGATTTGCTCGGGCAAACCCTATTTCTTAAGATTTGGATGAGAGATAGTTCATAAGCTCAAATGCAATCTAAATTTAGAATGCTTTTGTGAATTACAATAGCCAAATTTGTCTCTAAAAATCTTGATAAACTATTGGTTGAGGTAATATTCAATCTTTTAGCCAAATTTTTGACTCGATATGAAATCACTGGTGCTCAATCTAGTGGTACTTTTATGCGGATTGTATTTATCACTATAGGATCCCTATTCATTATCACTGTAGTTCTTTTTAGGGTAGTTGTATAATGACCACCTATAGATGGTAGGGTGGGGTAGGTGGTATCGCTCTGCAGCCAATCTTCCTAACTATACGCAGGCTGAGCTTAAAGTGTGTGAAACTCATCGTTACCTTGTAAGGGTGTTGAGACCATAACATGTTACATGAAAGAGCCACTTTATCTGTAAGGTTGTCACACAGCTGCCTACCTAGAAGAGCAACTTGCTCTGTAGTGTTCTCACACAAGATAATCAGATTATCCAAATAATATGGCAGTATTCATCTTTTTTTAATCGAGCTAAATAATATCAATTTAATCATATTCAAGAACTATTACACTGTATTTTTATTTCTATTTTTATTTTATAACTCAATGGTATTACTTAATAATATAATTTGATTTGTACTATATAATTATTTATACAAGTATAGATCCCTTTGTCTGAAATTATTAATAAGAATCAAAATTGCCCTAACATAAAGAAATAGAGGAAAAAAGGTATTTATTATCACAAAGATATAATTGTTATTCGTAAATATAATTTTCTCATTTCAAAACAGTACATAAAAAAATTGTTGCCCTTTTTGTGTTCAGAAATTGAAAATTTACCAAGTATTCAAATCACTATATAACTCTATAATCATAAGAAAACTAAATAAAATATATTAATAATGAATAATTGTCATAAAATACTTTAAAGTTTTTGTAATTAGTAATAATAAACTCATTAAAAGTACCACTACACTAAATTAAAGCGCAAATCCCTCCTCCATAATCTTAATTATAGAAGAAATATTGTTTTTCAAAATTCTTTCCTTCTGTTTAGATTTTCTTGGTTTGAAGTTGTACCTCCTTTCTATACTATTTATTTGATCCTTCCCTATACGAAAAAAACATATACAGGAAGTTGTGCTGTGGGATTCCTCATGGGTTCTTTCTGTTAGTCTGTTTCTGGAGTTAGTTTGATCTGAAAGATCATTTTGAAGTTGTTGAAGTAAATTGCAAGTACAAAAATCTGAAGGTGATCCAGCACTCGGGGCATTTTTTATTGAGGTATACTCTAAAATATTTATGTTAATTTGTTTATTACTTTTCAATGGATAAATCATGGATTAGAAAGCCACAGAACTTAGACGAATACAAACTAGGTTTGGGAAAATTTATTGATTTTGCATTCAAGAATGTTACTGTGGAAGATACAATTAGATGTCCATGTCCTATATGTCATTTTCGTAAATGGAAAAATAGAAAGGAGGTGTATAACAATTTGATTTGCAAGCTATTCCCTAAATATTATGTCATTTGGAATATTCATGGTGAGAAAAAGGTATTAGAGTCTTTTGGAGATAAAACTGCTATAGAAGAGATGCTTCATCTAGAAAATCCAATAAAAATAATGATTAATGATGCATTTAGGTAGTATAGCCAGCAAGCAGCTTATGCATGAACATCTCAACAATTAGGATCAACTAAAATAACAAATCAGGAGCATAAGGACGATTCTAGTATCTTTAATGATTTTCTCAAAGATAAAAGTGAAATACTGTATGAAGGAAGCAAGAATACAAATCTAGAGTCTTTAATAAAACCGTATCATATAAAGTTCTATTGTTGATTAAGTGACAAGGCAATGACTATGATAATAGATTGTTAAAAGATGAGTTTGAAGATGCATAGATATCTCCTTCTTTTTGTGAGGCCAAAAAAATAATTACCACACTTGGTCTTGACTACACCATGATACCACCATGTCCAAATAACTATATGTTATTCTGGGAAGGTCATTCAAAAATTAGAAGCATGTAAGAATTATGGCACATATAAATGGAATTCTAACAAAAAAATAAGCATTCTGCTAAAGTTATGCATATTTTCATTGAAAACAAGGTTGAAATAAATATTTATGTATTGTAAGACTACAGAACATATGATATGGCATGCTTTAGGCAGTAACCTAGATGGGTTGGTGAGGCATGAAAGACATTTTATAAGACTAACTCTGGATTTACTTCTGATCCTCGAAATGTTCATTTAGGCCTTACTACCGATGGTTTTAATCCTTTTGAAACAATTAGTTCTACCTACAATATTTGGCCAGTCTTTTTGATTCCATATAATCTTTCTCCATGGATGTGTATATAGCGCAGTTTTTTTACCTTACCAATGATTATTCTAGGAAAGAAGACATCAAGAAATAATATAGATATTCACTTACAACCACTTGTAAAGGAATTATGAGAGTTATGGTATGATGGTGTTGAAATATTTAACTCGTCATTGAATGGAACATTTATAATGCATGAGCTCTTATGTGGATAATTAGTGAGTTTCCTGGATTAGGTATCCTATCTGACTGGAACACTTATACCGGATTTGCATGTCCAACTTATAACTTTAAAATGGAACCTTGTCATTTTTGTCATAGTAAAAAGTAGTCTTTTATGGGTCATCAACGTTTTATGGAAAGAAATTACAAGTTTAGATTCAACAGAGTACAATTTAATGGAAGCATAGAGGAGAAAAATCCACCTTTAAAATTACTAGGATATGATATTTAGAGACAAATCAAAGTAAATAGAGAAGAGTTAGGTAGTACAATGAAAAGATCTAGATGAGCAACTAAATAGTGGAACAAGAGAAGTGTATCATTTGAATATCCTTATTATTGTACAATAATCAAGATTTTATGCATGCTGAAAATAATATATGTAACAATGTCACATATACAGTGCTCCATGATAAATCAAAATCAAAAGATAATGCTAATATTAGAAAGGATCTTAGGCAAATAGGCACAAGGCGTAATCTTTGGATGAAGGATGATGGATCATATAATCTTGCTGTGTTTTCACTTGTGACTAATCACAAAAAGAAGGTGACACCAAAAAGTTATTTCTTACAACTTTGAAGATTATTAAAGTACTAAAAACATTTCCAAATGTATTAATTTGGTACAAAAAAATTTGACTTAAAACTCATGACTTCCTTATTATCTTAGATCAATTTCTACCGTTAGTAATTCTTAATGTGTTTCCAAACCATATCGTTACAGTTTTGGTGGATTTTTTCTCATTTATCAGAGTGCATTCTAGCAAGACCTTGAATTTTTTGTAGCATGATATTCTTCAAGAGTACATTATAAGGACACTTTGCAACCTAGAGATACTACTTTCTCCAACATACTTTACAGTGATGGTTTATTTATCTGCTCATCTAATTGACAAAGCAAAACTTAGAGGTCCAGTGCATTACCAAATCATATATCCTATAGAGAGGTAAAAAATATCATTTCCAGTTTAATGATAACTATTTTTTTTTTAAAATATTAACACTTCTAATTTAAAGATATTTATATCTTGGTTATTTTGTATAGTGTGTACACTTATGATTGCCTCTTATTTTTCTAAGGAATTGGGTCACTTTATATAGCTAAAGAGTCTTTTACCTTTTGTTTGAGGATATTGAGACAAGATTTAATAGACTTAAGCTTGTCCGTGATGACCCAAATGATATTGAGGGTTTTGGAATGTCTACTCTCTTTCCTCAATTATGTAAACCTGCATCAACTACAAAAAAATTATGATTTATATCCTATGCTAAAAATACAAGGTCTTTGATATGTGCTTCTAAATTGTGCGATCTCCACTCTATTTGTGAAGTAAGTAACTCTTAAAAACTGCATATTATGCGCCATTGCAAAGTTTGAAGTAGGCTAGTCAAGCCCTTTAAAATTAAATTAATTATTTTATATAGTGAATTTAGACAACACATAAGGAGGAGTTCAAGAGAAAAATACCTTCACCTATAGAGATAGAGAGAAGAGTTAATAAAGAGTTTGTTGATTAGTACCACAAGTGGGTCAGTAAGTAATAGTTAGTTGTTATTTATATTTGATTGGAATGAGAAAATTTGACTAAAATATTATTTTAATTTAGATTATGAATCCATACACAATAGATACAATGTTTACAAATCTAAAGTTTTTAACACGAGGTCCATGTACAAATGCAAGAAGGTTTACTGCATATAACATCAACAAGTCAAAATTTCAAACTTTGGCTCGAGAATAAGGAATGAAAACACAAAATAGTGGAGTTTTATTAACTTCAAAAACATCATGTGTTGCATTTAATGAACCTTTAGGTCATTGTCCATGTTCTTGCTTATTTTCTCCGATAGAGCTTCTCCATAGCTGCCCCAAGTCATTAGTGACTTACTGGAACTGATAGTTTGGCTACATGACAGTTTGTTTATTTTTTAGAACCACTTTCTTGATTTTAATTATTTGTTGATTCTAATTGACCACTGAGAAAAACCTTTAGTAAATAACTTTAAATGCAAAATCTGGCTTTGCCAATGCATCTGGAATGTCAAAATCTATGTGTTTACCTATCTTATTTGCTCAAAATAGACTCCAGATGTATCTCGAAGCATTGGCCAAAACCCATAACCAGGTTTAGAGCTTCATCCATTCCTGGAATAGGGAGACATACCACGATTGCAGTCAAGTAGGGTTCGTGACCGCGAGACCTGAGACATAGGTAAGCCTATTTAAAGGCTATCTCGGCCAAAATTTTGGCTATTTTGTGCCTCCCTCTTGAGCTCTAAACTCACATAGATTGTAAAATCTTTAAGTGTGTCTTGTGGGTTGATTAGGAGCTAGAATAACTTGTGTAATCCATTTTTGCTACAAATCAAAGGTAAGATTCATTCTAGTTTAGTATTAATTTCTTGATTTCAGGACCCAAAACCCCTAAATATTTGAGGCTCAATTGTATCATCAAATGTGATTGATTTACTCAAATTTCTTGAGGTTTATATATCCCTAATGATAGTTGAGCAATGGGTTAGTCTCAAAAACTCATTTTGCAAAGGTGGGACCAACTTAGGGGTTTGGAATGATTTTTGACCTATGTCATAATAGTGCCATAATGGGTCTTGTTAATATTGTAATGATGCTTATATTGTTCTATGATAGCTTGGCGCGTAGAAGAAGAATCTTCAATAAAAAGAAAGGCAAAGTTCATTGGTTCATGAGAAGTTCATTGGTTCATGAGCAATTTGAACCCAAGGTAGGTTAGGCTTACTTGTAGTTAGATAGAGCTTAATTGTAGTACATTTATCATATCTTGTGAGATTTGGTGGGGTCTTAGATGATAAATTGTGTATGAAGAAACTTGGGATTTGTTGATCCTCGTAGGTTCTTAAACATGTAAAATATGATGCTTGACTTTAGCCTTGAACCTTGGATAGTTCTACTTGTAGTGTCATTAATAGCATGAGAATACTTTAGTTGCTCTAGTAGAGGAGAATGATGTTGTTGAAAAATCTTAAGAGTATGTTGGCCTACATATGACTAGATATGAATTGGATTTAGTATTTGCAGTGACTTAGAAAGGATACTTGAAGAGGATTTTCCCTCATAGGCCTAGTAAAGATTGATAAGCCCATATGGTGTGATTAGATAACCTAGCATAATTCCAGGTAGAAGTTAGTCTTATATAAGTGAACTTTGGCATTATTGGGATTTAGGAGTGGGACTTGACCCACCTTAAGCTCAAATAATGTAATTTCCTATTGACCTAGATACTTGATGAACATCTAAGTTACATTATTAATGTTATAATGGTTAAACTTTATTGTCGGATATGCATGTAGTTAGTGGTTGGATAATTGTATACTTGATTGGTTATCTTGTTGTCATGCTATTGATAGCCTTGGAAAGTCTTGTCAATTGAACTTATGGTTATGCTATCGCTTGGATTAATTATGAGTTCACCAAGTAAACCTCTAATTATGTTATCACTCTTGCTATAATACAAGCCTAATGATTAAGGTAATGTTTATGTGAAGGATTTTCCTTAGGGGCTAGTGTTGTGAAGAGTAGGAGTAAAAAAGGTATTTAGAGAGCATACACTTGACTTATAATTGACTTACTTATAAACATGTTAACTTAGAAAAGTGGTAATTGTGTATATTATTTAGATACTCATGCTTATGTATCTACTTATATTATATAGTGATAATTTATAGTAAAGTATGATGTTACATGTTACCTTACATTACTTACACTCTATCATTGTGGGTTGTACAGGCTTATTGATTTGACTACATATGTATCTGTACATCATTGTCTTGAATGATATATTAATGTGATGATAATGCCTAGTGAATTTGGAGGATATATTAATGTGATAATAATTCCCAATGAATTTAGAGGATATATAAATGTTATGATGATGTTCGATAAATCTATAGGATATATTAATATTATGATGATGCCTAGTGAATTCAATATATATTCATCTTATGATGAAGCCTAGTGAATTCGAAGGATATGTTGATGTTATGATGATGCTTGATGAATCCGGCAGATATATTGATATTATGATGATGCTTCGTAAATCCAGAGGATATATTGATGTTATGATAATGCCTAATAAATCCAGAGGATATATTGATGTTATGATGATGCCCGGTGAATCTAGAAGAGGTAATGATGATGTGATAATATTATGTGTGGTAAGTATATATGTGAATGCATGGTTGTATGTGAGGTTATATCATATGTGGTTAAACCCATTGGTGCACTTGGGAAATCATGTATTCCTTTGTATATTGCTATCCATTCTTTTTCATTAATTACTATATTAGAGTTGTGACCCTTGTTAACTCTAATTAGTGGCAAGAAGTAGATTATTCTGAGGATTGGGTGAAGGTTAATTGATATGTGTAATTTTTTGTAGAACCTACGACTCACCTAGTAACTATACTTGATTTTGATAAATAGTTACATTATGGAATTTCAACTAGAAAAGTGGCTTATGTGATAACTAGTTGTTTCTATAAATGACTATGACTTGTAGGCTAGAAACCTAGTAAACTAATTGGTGGACTATACTTAGCTAAAATATGCAACCTAATCCTTAAGGTTATGATATGCTCGATGATAATAGACCTAGTATTGAATAATAAGTGGTTAAGTTGACATCTACTATGGGATGTCGTGGTAACTTAACTATGACTTATATAGTTAGAAGGCTAACTAGAAGATGGCTTTGGGAAGTGTAAATAGTGTTGGTAACTTTTAACTTTTATTTATTTGATGAATAGTAAACTTGTAGACTTGCAAACTTATGTCTCATAGAAATGGAGGCTAGCTAGTATAGGCTAGACATAAAGTTTATTAATGAATTAGAGATTACATAACTATATAACCATGTTATGGTGATATCGTCTTTGTTGTGTCACATTGCAGTATTGATGATAATTGTAGACCTCGGTAAGAGACCATGGCCAGAATGTACAAATCATGGCCTTTGTGAGTTGCTTGTGTAGTTGTCCCTTGATTTATTAATTAATTGATCTTTTGGTGTACTCTGCAGTGGTATAGGATGCCATGCTGAGTTCTTTGTTTGTTTTCCTTGAGTGTACTTCCTAGCTGTATTGGACATCATGGTAAGTTCTCTTGCTTTATACTTTAATAATGGTAGTTGTGTCGATTATGGTAATTAAATTATTGTTATTTTATATATGTGGCTTAACATTTCCCAAATGATTACTCATGTTGTATGAAAGTTATGGTATATGTGAATATGGAATGTCATACTATTGTACGTTCTAGTTGAATAGTTATATTATATAGTGATATCAAAGAATATTCAGGTTTGATTATGTAACTTAACTTTAAGTTATTGTCTTACTCTTTATCATCCTTATATTATAATTTAGCTCAGTCGACCGATTATTCCTACTAAGTACCTGTGTTTTGGTACTCATATTACACTTTTGTATATTTTAGGTGCAGACCCAAGTTTGAGTTGCTGCCATCAAGTCGAGATTGTGCAATGTTAATCATCAAAAGATAGGGTGAGCTCTTGGAGTTTGAGTTGCCCTTTTTCCTTCTATACTTATTCTATCTTTTGTATTTGAGATGAATGTATAAGACTATTTAAGACTATTATATGTTGAGTTATAATTTCTATTGTCGAATGTAGAGATACTCTTGTATTTATACTATCAGGTTATGAGAATGGTATTCAAATGTTAGTTATTTCTTTATGGAATGTCTTTATTATATTGTGTTCCCATATAGGGTATATATTAGACGTTCCTGCCAAGGTAACTCATTGCTTGGCTTAGGGTTTTGGTGTTGGCTTACCTACTGGTGGGTTATAGTAGGTTCCATGATCAATTGGGCTATGACAAATTAGTATCAGAGCCTAGATTTCACCGATATTATTGGTACAAGAGCAAGTATTTAATAGAATCCTGTTGATTGGAACACTGACATCTATTTTCTATCTCCGGGAGGCTATCAGACATTCTTACGAGCCCTCATTTCTTTTACTCATATCGTGCTAAGAGTCTAAGTATGTTTGTTGGATATTCTCTTGAGTTTACTCTTCTGCAGATTCCCAGTACTCGTGCTATAGTTATATATAAGGAGGGTCCTGAGACCCAGACTCATGATATGTCCTCAGTTAGGGATCAAGGTGAACCTCCACTGAACCCTATTCTACCACCCAAGCCAGAGACTCCACCACCTCAACTAGTAGTGGGATAGGGATCAACTTAGGATCCACTAGGAATTATCCCTTTTTTTTTGCTTAGAGATGCCTTAGTTCAGCTGTTGGGTATTGTTTATTGTTCGTAGATTACTAGGACAGAAGTGTATCCTACAACTGTAGCTCCTGGATTTGAGGTTCCTCCTATTTTGGAAGTTGTTCAGCTGGCAGTCGCTCAACTAGTTATGACCTAGCCTGCTATATCTGCTGAGAATTAGACGACACTGGGTAGATTCTTCAGGTTGGCTCCACCTAAGTTTTTTGGTGCTCCTAGAGAGGATATATTTGATTTTTGACTACTTTTGAGGATAGGCTTCATGGGTTAGGCCTTTTTTAGACCCGTGGTGTAGATTGCATAATATTTAAGTTGGAATTGTCTGCTCGACACTAGTGGAATGTTTTTATGAGTTCTAGGTCAGTTGGATCTTCCCCTCTCTCTTAGGCTTAGTTCTTCGAGATTCTCTTGGAGAATTCTATATTGCACAACCTTAAAGATCATTTGAGAGATTAGTTCTCTAGATTGGAGTAGGGTTCTAAGCCAGTCATTCAGTATAAGGGTCATTTCCATGAGTTATCTAGGCATGTGACTTCCATCTTAGATATAGAGTATGTGAGAGTTTGCTGCTTTGTGAGAGGATTGATACTTCCTATTTGGATGGTTTCACAGAGTTTGGTTGCTGCAGATAGGACCATTATGGAGGTTGTTAATCATGCTATAGTGATAGAGGACATATAATGTGAGGGTGGTAATAAGAAGCCCAAGTTTCAGGGCATATTTGGTGGGAGTCGTAGTAGTTCCCAATTGGGGGTGGTATCTCTTAAGCTGGACATTCTTCATATCCATCTTTTTAGCCTCAGAGTCAACCTAGTTGACCAATTTAGGCGTCTCTTCAGACCGCTGATGGTGGTCAATTAAGTACTAGTGGTCACTCTTGTAAGGGTAGTGATCAGTATTTGAGAGGTTCATCTATAGGCCATGTTAGGCGTGGCAGTTATGGTGGATCAGTTGTATCTGTAAGTTCTTGTTCTGCTCGTGATTCTTGTTTTACTTATGGACTTTTCATTTATTTCTCTAGAGAGTGCCCTAGTCGTGGGGCGATGGTTGTTTCAGCCCAGGGAGCTACTCCCATTAGGGCAATTTATCCTTTAGGTAGAGGTAGTTTGTGAGGTTGTAGGGGTGGTTACCATTTGTGCTCAAGGTGATACTCAAGCAGGCAGGGTAGGAGGTCAGTCAGCTGCCCACCCAGGTAGTGGGCATGGTCGGTTGTATGTTGTACCTGCTACGCCTAAGATGAGACTTCGGATATTGTAGTCATAGGTGCAATTTTGGTATGCCGCAAGTTGGCTATTGCTTTATTTGATCCTTGATCCACTTATTCTTATATATCTTCTTATTATGTACCACAGTTGGACTTGACTAGTGATTTATTATTTGTGCCACTATGTGTATCTACTCCCGTATGTGATTCTTTAGTAGTGGATCAAGTATTCAGATCATATGTTGTGACAGTTAGTGATATTGATACTCATGATGATCTTATTATTCTGGATATGTTGGATTTTAATGTAATTAGGGGCATGGACTAGTTATCCCGCTATCATATAGTCATGGATTGTTTTTCCAAGATCATTAGCTTAGTCATGTATAGCATACCCCCAGTCATGCTGCAGAGAGCGATTATCCGTGAGACGATGGGGATTATTTCTTATGTTTTTGCCAGACGGCTTATGTCGAGGGGTTCCGAGTCTTATCTCGCCTATGGATGTGATACCCATGTTGAGAGTCTGACGCTTGACTCTATTCCTGTTGTGTGTGAGTTTCTTAATGTATTCCTTATCGACCTGCCTGGTATTTCCCCTAACCATGAGATTGAGTTTGCTATTGACCTTGAGCCTGGCAACTAACCTACTTCTATGGTACCTTATCGCATGGTTCTCACTGAGCTTAAAGAGCTGAACTCTCAGCTCCAGAATCTTCTTGTTAAGAGTTTTATTAGATCAAATGTGTCCCCGTAGGGATCTTCTATCATATTTGTTAAGAAGAAATATGGTTTGATGTGAATATGCATTGATTATTGGTAGCTTAACAAGGTGGCGGTGAAGAACCATTATCCTATGCCTCGTATTAATAGTTTGTATGATCAACTTCAGGGCACAATTGTGGTTTCTAAGAAACATTTCTGGTCTGGTTATCATCAGTAGAGGATTCGGGCTGAGGATAACCCAAAGATATCCTGTAGGACCTATTATAGTCACTATGAGTTTTGGGTCTCATCTTTTTGGTTGATTAATTCCCCATTCGAGTTTATTGAGTTGATGAACCATGTGTTCAAACTCTATCTTGACTCATTTATTATTTTATTCATTAAAAATATTCTTGTGTACACAAGGAGTAGTGAGGAGCATGCGTAGCACTTGAGAATTGTGCTCCAGGTCTTTCGAGAGCATATGATTTTTGCCAAGTTCTCCAAGTGGGAGTTTTGTCTTGAGTCGGTGTCATTTCTTGGAAATGTGGTGTCTAAGGTGAGTATTATGGTAGATTCGGATATGATTTTGGCAATTCGCGATTAGGCTAGGCCTACATCTCCGACTGAGGTTCACTGTTTTATTGGATTGGCAGGTTATTATAGATGCTTTATTGAGAGTTTTGCTATAAGATCGGCCCCTATGACTAGATTGACTTAGAAGGAAGTTCCCTTTTGATCTTTTAAAAAGTGTGAGTTGAGCTTTGAAAAGCTCAAGGATTATCTCATTTAGCCCATGTGTCAACTCTTCCAGTTGATGCGGAGGGACTCATAGTGTTTTGTGATGCATCTAGTATTGGTCATAGATGTGTTTTGATGTAGCAAGGTCGTGTCATTACCTACGCTTCTCGATAACTTTAGGTGCGAGAGCGTAACTGCTCCACTTATGATTCGGGGTTAGCAGTGGTAGTTTTTGTGCTCAAGATTTGGATGCATTACTTGTATGGTATGTATTGTGATATTTTCACCGATCATCAAAGTCTTCTGTATCTTATGACCCATCAAGAGCTTAATGCTTGCCAGCACAGTGGATGGAGTTACTAAAGGACTACGATATTTCCATCTTGTATCATTTGTGTAAGGCGATTGTGGTAGCTGATGCCTTGAGTTGCAAGGTGGTGAGTACGGGTAGTTTGTCTTGTATATCAGTTTCTCAAAGGCCCTTGGCACAGGACGTTCAGTCTTTATCCAATTTTATTGTTCGCTTCGATATTTCAGATCCAGCAAGGATTTTGGCTTGTGTAGAGGTAACGTCCTCCCTATTAGAGTAGATGTCCGATCATCAGTTTGAGGATAGTAAATTTTGCATTCTCTATGATCGGGTGATGAATGGTGAGTCTTGGAGTCACACCATAGCTTTTAAAGGTATCTTAAGGTTTTAGGGTCATATTTGTGTTCCCCGTCTTGTTGACTTGATTCAGTCGATTCTTCATGATGCTCATAACTCTAAATATTTTATTCATTTTGGTACGACTAAGATATATAGAGATTTGAGGTAGCTTTATTTATGGGTTGGTATGAAGAGAGATATGGAAGTCTTTGTAGCTCGTTGCCTATGTTGTCAGCAGGATAAGGCCAAGCATCAGTGTCTAAGAGATTTGACTCAGAGGTTACTCATTCTCAAGTGAAAATGGGAAAGGGTTATCATGGACTTCATTAGTGGTTTGCCTATTAATGCTTTTGTCCATGATGGTATTTAGATAATTGTGGATTATTTGACCAAGTCGACACGCTTCATTCCTATTCAAATAACCTTCAGTGCTTAGAGGATAGCCCAGATTTATTGTCGAGGTATAGTTTATTTTCATGGGGTCCCTGTGTCCATCTTATCAGATCGTGGTTTTGTATTTACTTTGCGGTTTTAGAGAGAATTGTAGGAGGAGGAGTTGGGTACTCTAGTAGATTTGAGTACAACCTTTCATCCGAAGATGGATGGTTGGTCTGAGCAGACTATTCAGGTGCTTGAGGATAAGCTCCGAGCCTATCTTATGGACTTTGGAGGGTAGTGGCATCAGCACTTAGAATTGGAAGAGTTTGCCTACAGCAACAATTACCATTCAAGTATTGAGATGGCACCTTATGAGGTTTTGTATGATAGAAGATTTTGTTCTCCTATAAGATGGTTTGAGACTTTCGAGGTTAGACCCTTTAGTAAAAATTTTCTTCAGGACTCATTGGATAGAGTCAGGGTGATTCAAGATAGGTTGAGAGCATCCCAGAGTAGGCAGAACGCTTACGCCAACCATAGACTACGTGCCTTAAGATTCAGAGTTGGGGATTATGTGTTCCTTTGTGTTTCTACTATGATATGTGTGATGAGATTTTGGAAGAAGGGTAATCTTAGCCCTTTTCTATATTAGTCTTTTTGAGATCCTTTGTTTAGTGGGCGAGGTGGCCCATGAGTTAGCTTTACCTGAAGACTTTGCTGTTGTTCATCAGATTTTTCATGTATCTATGTTGGGAAAGTATATTCTATATCCTTCTCATGTGCTTGGATGGATTCGGTCTAGTTGGACGAGCAGTTGACCTTTGTGAAGGAGCCTGTGGTTAGTTAGGCTAGTTATGTGAGGCGACTACATTCTAGAGAAATTCTAGTAGTCAAGGTTCAGGGGAGGTAGCGCCCAGTAGAGTAAGATACTTGAGAGGTTGAGAGTGTGATACGGTCCCAATATCCTTATTATTTTGAGACTGCAAGTATCTTCTTCGCCTTTAACTTTCTACGGTTAAAGTTCCTTATTGGTGGATGTTGTAATGACCCTTTAGGTCATTGTCTGCAGTTTTGCTTATTTATGCCAATAGAGCTTCTACATAGCTGGCCCAAGTCATTAGTGACTTGTTGGAACCAATAGTTTGGTTACCTTGTGGTTCATTTGTTTTTTTGAGCCACTTTCCCAATTTGAAGTCTTTGGTGGTTCTAATTGAATATCGAGCAAAAACTTCAGTAAAATAACCTTAAATGAAATATCCGACTTCGCCAATGCGTTTGGAATGTCAAAATCTATGTGGTTATATATCTTATCGCTCAAAATGGACTCTGGATGTATCTCAAAGCATTGGCTAAAGCCCAAAACGAAGTTCCAAGCTTCAGCCATGCCTTTCATAGGGAGATATACCATGATAGTGGTGTGAGGGGGGCAAATGCAGTTCCACAACTGCGGCTAAGCAAGTCCAGTGACTAAGAGACTCGAAATCTAGGTAAGCCTATTTAAAGGTTGTCTTGACTAAAATTTTTGCAATTTTGTTCCTCCCTCTTGAGCTGTAAACCCTAATAGAGTGTAAAATCTTCAAGTGAGTCTTGTGGGGTGATTTGGAGCTTGAATAACTTGTGTAATCCATTTTTGCTACAAATCTATGGTAATATTCCTTATAGTTTGGTATTAATTTCTTGATTTCTACAACCAAAACCCCTAAGTCTTTGAGGCTCAATTGTATCCACAAATGTGATTGATTTACTCAAATGTCATGAGGGTTATAACTCCTTAATGATAGTTGAGCAATGGGTTAGTCTCGGAAACTCATTTTCTGAAGGTGTGACCCACTTGGGGTTGGGTATCATTTTTGACCCATGGCAGAAAGGTTCCATAATGGGTGTTGTTAATCTTGTAATGATGCTTAAATTGTGTTGTGATAGCTTGGCTCATGGAAAAAGAAGCTTCAAGAAAAAAAAGGCAAAGCTCTTTGGTTCGTGAGCAATTTTTACTCAAGGTAGGTTAGGCTAACTTGTAGTTAGATTGAGCTTAATTGTAGTATATTTGTGATATCTTGTGAGATTGGGCAGGGTCTTCGATGATAAATGGGTGTATGATGATACTTGGGATTTTTTGATCCTCGTAGGCTCTTAAAATTGTAAAATATGATTGATTATATCTTAGAACCTAGGATAGTTCTACTTGTAATATCATTAATAGCATGAGAATACTTTAGTTGCTCTAGTAGAGGAGAATGATGTTGTTGACAAAGCTTAAGAGTATATTGACCTAGATATGACTAGCTATGAATTGGCCTTAGTGTTTGGGGTGACTTAGAAAGGATACTTGAAGTGGATTTTCCCTCACAGGTCTAGTAAGGATTGATAAGCCCTTATGTTGTGATTAGATAACCTATCCTAATTCTAGGTAAAAGTTAGTCTTATAGAAGTGAACTTTGGCATTATTGGGATTTAGGAGTGGGAATTGACCCACCATAAGCTCAAACTATGTAATTCCCTAGTGACCTAGATACTTGATGAACATCTAAGTTATGTAATTAAGGTTATAATGGTTCAACTCAGTTGTCGAATTTGTATGTGGTCAATGGTTGGATAATGTGTATACTTGATTGGTTATCTTTTTGTCAGGATATGGATAGCCTTGGAAAGTCTTGTAAATTGAACCTATGGTTATGCTATCGCTTGTCCTGTATATGAGTTGACCAAGTGAGCCTCTAATTATGTTAGTACTCTTGCTATTTCCCAAGCCTAATGATTAAGCTAATATTAATGTGAAGGATTTTCCTTTATGGTTAGTACTGTAGAAAGTGGGAGTAAAAGAGGCATTTAGAGAGCATGCACTTGACTTGTAATTGTTTTTCTTATAAACATATTAACTTGGAATAGTGGTGATTGCGTATAACATTTAGATACGTATGCTCATGCATCTACTTATATTATGTAGTGATAATTAATATTAAATATGATGTTACATGTTACCTTACATTACTTATACTCTATCATTGTAGATTGTACATTCTTATTGATTTGACTAAATTTGTGTGTGTATATCATTGTCTTGAAAGATGTGTTAATGTGATGATGATGATTGATGAATCCAAAGGATATATTGATGTTATGATGATGCCCAGTGAATTCGTAGGATGTATTTATGTTATGATGATGCCCGGTGAATCTGGAGGATATATTGATGTTATGATGATGCTCGGTGAATCTGGAGGATATATTGATTTTATGATGATTCCTGGTGAATCCGGAGGATATGTTGATGTTATGATGATGCTAGTGAATCCAGAGGATATATTGATGTTATGATGATGCCCGGTGAAGTCAAAGGATATAATAATGTTATGATGATGCCTGGTGAATCTAGAGGATATATTGATTTTATGATGATGCCTGGGTAATCCGAAAAAGGTAATGATTATGTGATAATGTTATGTATGGTAAGTACATATGTCAATGCATGGTTGTATGTGAGGTTATTCTATTTTTGACTAAACCCATTTGTGCACTTGGGACATGATGTCTTCCTTGGTATATTATTATCCATTCTTTGTCATTAATTACTAGATAAGAGGTGTGACCCTTGTTTACTCTAATTAGAAATTAGAATTGGATTACGCCGAGTATTGGGTTAAGGATAATTGATGTGTGTAATCTTGTGTAGAACCTCGGGCCCACCAGTAACTCTACTTGACTTGGATAAATAGTTACATTATGGAATTTCGCCTTGAAAAGTGGCGTATGTGACAACTAGTTCTTTCTAATAATTGACTATGACTTGTAGCCTAGAATCCTATGAACTAATTGTTGGACTATACTTAGCTAAATATGGAAACTAGTCCTAAAGGTTGCGACATGCTCAATGATAATAGACCTAGTATTGTATAATGAGTGGTTAAGTTGACATCTAGTATGAGATGTCGTGGTGGCTTAATTGATGACTTATATATGTGGAGGCTAAATAGATGATAGGTTTGAGCTGGGCAAATATATAATAGTGTTGGTAACTTATAGCTTTATCTTATTTGATGACTAGTAAACTTGTAGACTTGCAAACTAGTGGCTCATAGAAATAGAGGCTAGATGGTATAGGCTAGACATGAAGTTTATTAATGAATTAGAGATTAAATAACTGTATAACCATGTTATTTTGATATCATCTTTGTTGTGTCTAATTGCGGTAGTGATTATGATTTTAGACCTCAGTACGAGGCCATGGTAGGAATGTACAGCCAGCGGCCTTGGTGGGTTGCTTGTTTATTGTTCCTTGATATATTAATGAATTGATCTTTTGGTGTACTACTCGGTGGTTTGGGACGTCGTTATGAGTTCTTTGTTTGTCTTCCTTGAGTGTACTTCTCGGGAGTATGAGACGTCATGGTAAGTTCTTTTGCTATATACTCTAATGATGGTAGTTGTGTTTATTATGGTAATTACATGGTTGTTTTTGTATATATGTGGCTTTAAGTTTCCAAAATGATTACTCATGTTATATGAAAGTTTTGGTATATGTGGATTTGGAATGTCGTACAATTGTTCTAGTTGATTAGTTATCTTATACAGTGATATCAGAGAATATTCAAGTTTGATTTTGTACCTTGACTTTAATTTATTGTCTTACTCTATATCATCCTTATATTATAATTTAGCTCAGTCGGCCGATGATGCCTACTGAGTACACATTTTTTTGGTACTCATACTACACTTCTGTAACTTTTTGGGGCAAATCAGAGTTCTAGTTGCCTCCATTGAGTCGAGATCATGCGGTGTTGATCATCAGGAGACAAGGTGAGCTCTTGGAGTTTGAGTTTCCCTTTTACCCTTTTATCCTTATTCTGTCTTTTATATTCAAGATGAATGTATAAAACTATTTAAGACTATTAGATGTTGAGCTATAATTTCTATAGTTGAATGTAGAGATGCTCTTGTACTAATACAATCAGGTTATCGGATCGGTCTTTGAATGTTAGATGTTTCTTTATGCAATGTCTTTGTTACATTGTGTTCCCATATAGGGTCCATGTTGGACATTCCTACCAAGGTAACCCATTACATTGGCTCTGGGTTATGGTGTTGGCTTACCTATTGGTAGGTTATGGTAGGTGACATTATGACTCAGAAATCAGGTCGTGACATTGCAAGTAGTGGTGATTGAAATTAAAGGCAAGCATAATTACCATAGTATGGGAGGTTAGAAGATATTATTGAGATAAATTATAATGGACATTTCAAGGTTGTTCTTTTCAAATGTAAATGGGCTGATACTACTGAAGATCGAGGGTATTAAAAAGATCGTTTGAACTATAATTGTCTTAATTTTGATAGATTGATTCATATCAGTGAACGTGAAGAACATGAGCCTTACATTGAAGCATCTCAAGCACAAATGGTGTGTTATGTGGATGATATTGTCAATAAAGGGTGGGGTGTTTCTATGCATTTAAAGTGAAGAGATATGTATGATATGGTAGAGGTAATGGAAGAAGAAGTATATGAGAACAAACCTTACTATGCGCAAGAACTCAAACAGATTTTTGGTTGATGGTGATAATTATGTACAACTAGCTATATATCATATGATTGATGATATAGTAGAGGAAAATGTTGTTACCAACCAAGTAGCAGATGCAATGTCTGACTGATTTTTGAGTAAGAAACAATGAAATGAGGATGATTTTCAAAATTGAGATTTAGATAAAAATGTACTTTGACAAGGGAAACTTTTACGAATTCACCACCCTTGGTGAGTATTTCATAGATGATGCAAGTGGAAGACAAAAATTTATTTCTTAGCTGGACATCTATATTTTGTGGCTTCTTAATATTTTAGTTACTTCATAGTCAAGAATATAAGATTCCGAATTAATTTCTATTAATTTTGTAGAGACTTTGTCGTTCTTAGGTGCATTATGCAGCATTCCTTCAGTTGTTTTCCTAGGATATTTAGATGAGGTTGCTTAAATCTCTTTCTCTTATTTCATCTACTAGTTGGTTCCAGGAAGCCTTGTTCATTCTTTTGCTTGAACCTTTCACTTAGCTCTATTTATCCAAGGTCTAGAGACACATCTTTTGCTGTCAACCTAGCAGTACTTTTTCAGAGATCGCAAATTTGCATTGCCAATTATTGCATGTTAACATCTTAAATTGTACTACACTGCTACGTCTACTTGTCTTTGCTGGACTGTAATAAGTTTGGCATTTTCAGTTTGAGTTGTTATCTAGTAGGTATTCAAATTTTGTATTAGTGCTATTTAGGTGTTACAAGTTATATGATATAAAAATACTCAAGTATACTAGTTTGACATCTATTTGGAATTATAGTTATCTGAGTGTATTCGAATTAATAGCACTCATCATAGAAGAAGGAGAAGGTCATAGATTTTAATGGCCAATATTGAAAAGTAGAAACACTTTGTATTGCTATCTGTGCAAGTTTCTTGAATGGATTTAACCTTTCCATGATGTCCCTATAATTTTATCAGATATATCAGGAGTTCTATTATCTCTCTCAGTCACCACGAATCATCGACTTATGCTAGCATATCTTGATTGTTCTAACGAATAAACAAATGTGTGATTGCTAAATAATGATTTTTCACAAACAGTTGCATCCATCATAAAAGAGGGGAAAGGGGGAATGAAGGAAAGTTCAAATCATTTTTCTCATGTACAACTCATATACAACATTACATTATACTCCATTAAGATGAAGATTGAAGTCTCTTTGAACAAAAAACAAGCAAATTAATTAATAGCGCCTATAGTCTAGGCTTCCTCCCATGAGACTTACTTTGTCTCTTAACCTGCAGGGGAAAGTAAAAGGTTTCTGTTAACCCTCTATTTATAAAGATAATTAAATTGCCATGTACTTTGTTACCATAGCACAACCCTTTTTGGGTCTTTCTTGAAAATTCTATACGATGAGAAGTCTAATATGAAGATTCTCCTTTAGTTAAGAGTTCCTTGTTGTACTTTTGGTAATGAGGCCTTTGGTTGGTTAGGTTTCTATTCAATTGTTGTTACTTGACATAAAAAATGTCACTTGTTTTGATAATTGGATTAATATAGTAACAATAATCTTGCTTATAATCGAAGTAATTAGTGTAGCAGGTTTCCTAGATTTGTTCACATATAGGTGAACCCTCATGTTTATGATCATGTAAATTACAATACACTTAGATGACATGGATTAGTGCATTAACAGGTAGAAAGTACCTAATGAAATATACAAGGTACCTCAAGGTTGGCTTGAACACTAAGATCATATAAAAAATTTTCCTTATATATTATACTTATGTTGGAGCTTACCTGTTATCTAATATTTATGCTGGTACAAATACCCAATGAAATAGTCTGTTCGGCAAAGTGGCTCAAACAACTCTACTATAGATCAGCATAAATATTTACAAGTGATCGTGAATGTCAATCCAAATCCCAAAGACAGTCCTAAGAGAAATACTTAAAGATGATTGGAAAATAACAGGCCAGTGAAAATTGGTGATGTATGTAAGATCAATAGGTAAATGGTTCAGCCTCTTTGTATTTTACCAAGTTGTTGTAGGCCGGTTTAACTGATCTGGGCAGGAACCAGCCAGCCCAGCCTGGGTGACACCTATAGATATGACTAATAAGCATTTAAATATTATTTTCTTATAGAATTGCTTGTGAGATATAATAGAATAGCTTTATTTTTAGGTCTGTCGGTGACCATCATAACTAATTGTTTCAAAATTTAGCTTCATTTCATACTTTTGCGAGTTTTCTTACCAAATATTTCATTGTCCAGTTGACTTAAAAGTACCATGAGAGCTATGATGCTTGATTGATCAATATCTATATTGCTCACTCTCTTTAATATTGTTTTAGTCATTTTGAATCTTTAAAAAATGTGGTACTTTTGGGGGATTTGAAGTGCACTCGTATGCTATTATAAGAATTTGAGCAACATATATCCAATAATCACAATGAGGACTTTACTAATGAAAGTAATTATACCTTTATTGAAAATTTAATCACTTTAGTATATATGGAATGGTATCAAGAAATGAAAATAAGAGATCCCGGAACTGTGTGTTGAATCCATTCACCATGGATTCTTTTGTACTAATGATTTAGGGGAGAAGGCACAAAAGACACCCATATTGTAATCTCTTTTAATATATCTTCATTAGACTCCTGAAATAATGTGTGGCTGGATAGTGATTTTTTTTTACTTTTTTCTTGTTTCTGCTTGCATCATTTTCTGTGACACCCATCCCACAGGCTTTCATGTCTCAGACTTCTTAAATTTAGCGATAATCATTTACAATCTAGGTCTCCTAGTGGGTCACTCTTCAGTAATATCTTATTGTAGAATTTTTGAGTTAGCAAAATTTTTTTACACAACTAGTAGATAAATTTCCCTTATCAACCCCTTAAAACCTGCTCATCACCAAACCACGTAACTCATAGATAGCAAGGCTTTCTAGACCAATCAAGATTCAAGATTGTCAGTTGATACTGATTATTGTTACCATTGGAAAATTATCTTCAGTGTGTATTTTACATTAACTTAAATATTTTGACGTGCTACACAAATATAGTTGGTGGACATGACTTTGGCCTCATACATGTTGGAGCCTATGTTGGGCCTGAATCCATAGTGGATATCAATTATTCTGAATAAAAGAGACTATGTTGGGATGGCTCATTAAGTCATAGATTTTAAACCTATAAGTATATGGCTATGTTCTTCCTCCTCCTTGACCCTGACAACTATAAATTAAAACTGTCATATGATGATAGAGGAGAAGGAATGGAAGACTTAGCCTAATAAATGTCAGTTTGAACATATCCGCACTAATGGACATGGGTTGTCAGGCACATATCTAATCTCTCTTTTATGGTATTCTTTTACATTATGTTTTTGTGAAAAAGCCTCTGCTTACTAATTAGTATAAATATGTCTTTTCCTAAAAAATTTTAACCAAATGTTTATATAGCTCGAGACAACGGTAATATGTGCTTATACTATGGTGTAACAGTTAGCATTAAGTTGTTTTAATATGCTCCCATCAACCGTATTGGTGTGACACTATAAGAACTATTAGGTTCATATTCTATCCTTTCTATGATGTCAAGCAGCCATGTGTAAAACTAGTCCAGTGATTGTTCAAAATTGTATGATCTTTTTCTTTTGTCCTTTACTTTTCTTTTAGGTTGGCTATTCTACAACAATTTACCTCTTTAATAGGATCACTTCAAGGAATAATGGCATATTACACTATATAATGGTGTAATAACATATCTAAATATTATAAAATGAGCTAAAATGAGGGAAAGGGGATATAGACTGACATTATGTTTAATCAATATTCAAGTCATTGTTGTTTGGCAATGGGGTAACAGGCTAGCTTCATTATATGTTGGAATTTCACGTAGTGGCTTATTTTAGTTCTATTTAAGTTATAGTTATTTACAAAACATCAGGCAGTTTTACAGGTTGTGTTCTGTGTAAATACCTAACCACACAAAGTGTTTATACTTTAAACAAAAGTAATTCAACTTATCATGGTTAAGTTTTTACATCTGTTCAGATTTTTTAATCCAGAATCCATTTTGAATAATACACATGATGAAATTTCCAACAAGAAAAGTCTTTCCTTGTTAACTGTGCTCTGGTTTCTATAGCTATCTAGTAATTAGGTCTAATTTGGTTGGGAAACAAGTTATCTCTGAATTGTTGTCCCACCCTCAATCTGGGATAAAAATAACACTACCATCTTGTGATGAGTTAATCCCACTATTTTACCCTAATTAAATATAGGATAAACTCAGCCTAAAATTAATCTCTGAATTAGTGATCCCTCATACCAAATTAGCCATTAACGCTTTATAACTATATGGTTTCGTATAGCAACTAATATTATTATATCGACCATCTGTTGAATTTAAGAACTTATTTACAAACTCTACTAGGGAATAGAGAAAAATAATACCAAATGGGAATGTTTTTTGTAATAGACATTCCTATCAGAAAAGGATAAGCACAATAAAATATTTAGTTTAAAGACATTCATTAATTTTTTCAATTTGTAAGTGTAACACCCCATATTTTTTGGCTAGACTTTAAGCCGTCATTCCTATGTATGCAAACTCCAATCCCATGATTTGTATTTGAATACATGTAGCATGATCATTATCCTAGTGTTATGAATGCTTTTGGGGTGAAAAATATTCATGGGAATCACTTAGAGCAAATTTGAGCTAAGATCCTCTGATTCGGGCAAATTTTTGTATTTCATTCAACAAGGATAAACTTTAAACATGTATAACTTATTAAATATATGGATTTTTCCTATCAAGACCAACCAAATTATAGATAATTGAATTATCTTTCCAATGATACTAATTTCGCATTAATCCAATACTTGATCAAAAAATTATGGCCATCCAAAAGTTGTGCGTCGCATGAAAATCGCAAAAGACCAGTAGAAAGGGTGTGCGATGCCTATGCGTCTCCCACTAGGGGATGTGCGATGTCCATGCGTCACCCATCTTGGCTTGGGAGATTGTTGTGGATCGCATGGTGATTGCATAGTGTAAAAAGTGCTCCGTTTTGACTTAAATTAAGGGTGTTGAAGTCTTTTCACACCCCTAAACCATCCCTAATCACTCCCAATGGATATAAGGGATCTTAAAACAAGTAAATTCTACTTCCTTACCCTAATAATTCAAGTCGAAATTCAAAAACCCTCCTCCTTTCCCAAGTACAAAATCCAAGCCCCTTAATCAAGAAATCAAGAATTTAAGCTTCCAAGTTTAAGAAACCCATAAGAAATCTTCAAGAAACCATCTATTAAGGTATGTGGATGTTCATCAATGGTTCTATTAACCCATTGAGTCCACCCCCACCCCTTGAGTAAAGTATGAGTTTTTCATCTACTGTGAAGTTTATTATTTCAAGATGAGTTAAATTTATGTTCTTTCTTAGTATTAACTCAATTCATGTCCAAGTATGATTTCATGAAAAGTTAGGTTATCTTATGTTTCAATCTTCAATCTCCCATGTCATATTCAAGTGAATTTTATGTTATAATGTCAAGTTATGATCTTAGTCACGTAACCATGTTGTTTTCCCATGTTTTGAGACATTTTCATGTTTAAGTTCATCATTCTCATATGTTTGATGAAATGACTAATTTTTGGGTCTTTGAACCATAATCCAATCCAAAATTTTTAAGCTTGTTTATTTTATTTTGTGATCATTTAGTGTTGGTAATTTATGAACACCCGATACCTACGTGTTTACATACAATTCAGATCTCTCAAGTAATGATTTTTGTTAAATCATGAATATCACCATTTTCTTTTTTGTTATGATCACGATGATAAATGTCAGTTGTTATGTTTAGTTGGATTTAGTTTAGTACAGTGTTAGTGTGAGTTTAGCTAGGAGTAGGACTTAGCATTGAGCGGACCCAAGGGTAGGGGCTCACATGCCAGTAGAGGGTGTGACCTTTAGTAGCAATCCCTGAGTTATAGAGCTACGTAGCTAGAATAGATTTTTAATATCTACCTGCCTATCGAGGGTTGATGCATATCTCATGAGAGCACCTTCCAGTAGAGGGTGACTCCTTAGTTCTTCGGTACACCAATTTAGTTGAACCACACAGCCAGTGTTAGTACTAGTGGCACAGTACTGGCACCCTTCCAATTGGGTTATAGGTTGGACTGCAATTAGCGCAGATTAGGCCATGTTGGTTTCATGATACCTCCCACGGTCTCAGTATAGTATTGAGTGAATTTGAGCTCAAGTTTGCTTGGCCAAGTGTATAGATTTTTAGTTATTTAGTTATACAACTTTCTATCATACAGATTACTGATTGCCTCAGAAATATATTTATGTTTGGTCTTGCATTCTCAAATATTTGATGTTTATGTTTTCATTTTCAGTGTCCATACATGACCCTTAGTTCAGTTTACTGTCTATTCAACTTTACATGAGATTTTTATACAGTATTCACATTTTAACGATTCCCAGTTTCAGTTCTGCTTATTCTACAAAAGTAAAGATTTAAGAAAATATGTTTAGCAATTCACCAGCTTATTAGATTATATGTGTTACGCATGTTTTAAAATACTTCAGCTTTTAGTTGATTTCAGTCTCTTGGTAAGTCTACTAGCACTTAGCATGCATGTATAAAAATTTTGTATCTACTCAGTTTTACTTATTGCATTCACCCCCGCTTACTCAGTGAATTCCCAAATACTGATCCACATGCATGTCAATGTGCTACATTGTCTCATAATGTCGGTACTAGTCGTAGACTATATATCATAATCAGACAATTTGTAGTTTCCACTCAGTAGGTAATGTGTTCTCATTTTTTGGGGACTCCAGTCAGTTGTAATTTATGTATCATATTGTTTTAATTCATATGTATTGATTAGTGGTAGTTGGAGGCATTTCCCAAGTATCTATAACCAGATAGTAGAGGTTTCATAGATGGTCAGTCATAGTCATGAAATGTAAATTCCAGTTCTCTCTTTAGTTTTATTAGGTTGTAAACTTTATTATTATTTTATTTATCTAGATTATGTCTATATTATGTTTTTGCATAGCAAATTTGGATTTTTTATACATTCTTAACTTGTCGCTCATGTATCACCCCAGTCCATGGGTTAGCTTCGGATCACTTATGGTTCTAAGCACCGTGTTATGACTAGAGGGTAGTCTCAGGTCATGACAAACTTGGTATCAGAGGCCAAAGTTTGTGTCCTAGGGTATCTGTGAAACCATGTCTAGTAGATTCTTCCAAAATAGTATGGAGACATTTGTACTTTTCTTTGGGAGGCTAGACGATATTTAAGAAATATTTCCCATCTTTCATATCTCTGACCATGTAGTAGAAGTTTTCTCTAAGAAACTTATGTAGTTTCTTATGTTAATCCATTTGTACCATCTATGCCTTATTCTTAAGGCATAAAAAACAGCCAGCTTAAACTTTTATAGATAGAGTTTTCTCAAAAATTCCCCATAGATAGTTATGGGATTATATGCAAGCACAAAAGTATTCCATCAGTGCTTTTAAGTTTTGCAGTATGAAAGGTTCCATTCATGTTCATGAAAATCATGCCCTAAGACAAAGTTATATTTGACCTCAGATCCCTTGTCAAAATCCTTTGATAGTATAAAATCTAGAGCTAGAAGCATGAACCCAGAAGTTTGGCAGTAGTAAAGTGGGGATAGTATTTATCTGGATTTAGTAGATTATGTATCCATGGGGCTAGTTGTATGAAAGGTGAATCAGTAAGCTTAAAACAATGTATTCAAGAATTTAAGTTTATTGATTTGAAGTTAAAGTATGATGGTGTATGTATGATCTAGAGGTGTACCCAAGGTGATATGGGATTGTATTATTTCTGAGTTTTAACAGAATGTGTACTTAGATAGTACCCGTGAGTTGTCATGTGCAAATGAAGCCATAGAGTATATGATGTTCTTACCAGCTAAGTTATGGATCATATAACCTTGATGTAGGGTATATTGGTGTAATTGTAATTCTCATGGTTGAGGAAAAAATATAAGTTTAGAGATATGATATTGGTAGGATATGACGAAAGTACTATGGTTCATTAAAGGTTTGAGAATATCCATGTTATGTATTAGAAGCTAAGTTTAAATCTTGGATGATTGATCTAATAGTAAGAAGAATGGAATTCTAGATGGTGTGATCTTATGGTAAGGTGATAATCACGAAGGTTTTAAGTTAGTAAGTGTTTAAGTTATTATATGATGACTATTGGGGCTATATAAAGTTAAGAGTTGTATATCAAAAGGAAGTACTAGCAGTGGACCTTACGCTTTCAGGTATTTCAGGGTGATCTTATTATTAATGTGTATTATTATATCTCGGTCTCTAGTGTAAAGTGGTTGTTGTTCAGCTTAGAGTTTATCTAAGGGATTCACAGACTTAGAATGATAGCTTTAATCTAAGGGGGACATGATAGAACAAGTAATCAAGTTAGGATCTTAGATTCTAGTAGTGATGCTAGAGTATTGTAGAACATCAGTAGAGGAAGAAGGTGCCCAACCCATTCTTACCTTAGTTCAAAGTTTTGTACTTTAGTTATCACGACATCTACTCATGCCTTACATGCCAGCTTCATGATCATAGTTTATGTTCATGCACATCATAGAGAATTATGTGTGCTTCAAGTTCCTAGTATAAGGAGTTCTAGTTCACTCAGCAATACGAATCATATTCCATGAATTTATGAACTCCAAACTCAGGTCATGTAGCTCATGACTCATGTACCCATTCTTTATAGTATGTTCAGTTCCAGGTACTCATGCCACACTCCTAATGATCATTGAAATTCAGATTATGCCATTTATGTCCTCATTTTAGATCTCTTTGATGAATTCATGTCATTGGTACTATATTCTTTAGGCATCGATTAAATGTCAAGATATGTACAATATCCTTCCATGCTTCAAGATATCATGTTCTAACCTTTCAGTGACCTCTTATGAAATAGTAGTGGTGATAAGCAATTGTTTAGATGGGAGAGAGTAAATGTTCCTTGTTAAAAAAAAGATTGTAGTATCCCTTTTTATATTAGGCTATAGGATTGAAGGAAGATTGAGGTTAAGCTTTTGTATTTGTCATGGTTAGTTGAGAATTCTATGTGCATTTTCTTAGGGTAGTGCATGGAAGTTGTTAATGATAGGGGTTTAGAGAATATGAGAAAGATGCTTTTATGGGTGTTTTCCTAGAAGTTCATGTGTGGCTATAATGATAGGCTTTAATGCATTGTGCACTAGTGAATTCCTTGTAAGAGGTTAAATTTTGTAATTGAAGTGGTAAGAAGAATTATTCTTGAGATGTGAAGCTATGAAAATGCATGGGGTATTGAATTTATGGTTCAGACTAGTATTGCAATGTTATGTGTGCACTTTGTAGATTCGAGTAGTCTTGAACATCGCAAGAGAATTTAGTTCAACACAGACTTTAGTAGATAGAGTTATCAATGCCTATGTGAAAATTACAAGTATCCCCAAGTGAAGTACAGTATTGAAGGGGAACGTATAGTTGAGGAAGTATTTGAGGAGTATGTCTAAGCTTAAATATAGTAGTTGCATTGTCTAAGTCATAGCAATTCTATCCTAGCTTATGTTTCATAGGACTATGTTCTATGTTATAGAGTTAGATCTATGTTAATATTCCTTACTCAGATATCTTATTCAGATCATGCCAAAGAATCCATTTCTCCCTAATGTTATTAGAACTTCTTGCAAAGAGTGTTGAAGAATAGTCCTATTGAGTATAAGCTTTCAGTATGATTCAGTCTGTATAGCCAGCAATTCAGTTTAGCAGTCAGAAAGACAAGTTCCTATGATTTTTATCATCTTTCCATCTAGTATTAATATCTAAAGTTTCATCAATATGGCTATTCCATGAGGTAATTCAGTGCAATCCATGTATCATGTTCCAGATTCAGCTATCTAGTTATGAATCAGTTCAAAAGTTTTCAGTGCATGATCTCAGTTTTCCAAGTATTCCATCTCAGACAGTGTAATATCCTTTGCACGACCTTAGTCTCATTATCTCATGATTCATGCTTACATAATGTACTTGGTGTGCCCATACAACCTTTTTCTTTTGATTCCTATACGTGTTTTGTTGAAGAACAATCAAAAGGAGAAGTTACATAACTTATCCCATCCTTAGTAACTCTTGAAATTTCATTGCACATTTATCACTTTGCAGTTCTATATGTATGATTGTATCATGAACATTCCAAGTGAGATCTAAACTCTCAGCATGAACAGCTCCTTACAGTCAATTGAGTCGTCATTTCAGAAATCAGTTTCATGATAAAGTTAAAACATTTAAGCGCAGCTATATCCTTTATTACCAGACCTGTCATTTTTACATCACTACCCACTCACAAGACTTAAATAAGTCCCTATCCATCATTCGAGGATGAATGATTCTAAGGGGGAGATAATGTTCATGGGAATTACTTAGAGGAAAGTTGACCTAAGAGCCTTAATTTAGCCAAATTTTGGTATTCTATTCTACAAAGCTCATCTTTGAACATGTATAACTTCTTACATATGTGGAATTTTAAGCTAAAGACCCACCAAATTGTTTAAAATTGAATAAGATCTCCAACTATACCAATTTTCCTAATCGAATACCCGAGAGAAAAGTTATGACCATGCAAAGGTCGTACATCGCATGACAATCGCAAACGACCATTGGAAAGGGTGTGCGATGACCATGCGTCACCCACTTTGGCTTGGGCGATTGTTGTGCTTTGCATGGTGATTGTATAGTGCCAAAAGTTCTTCGTTTTGACTTAAATAAAGGGCATTCATGTCTTTTCAAAATAATAAACCATCCCGCATCACTCCTAATTGATATAAAGGGTCTTTAAAAACATATATTCCACTTCCTTAACACCAAGAATTAAAGTCATGATTCAAAAATCCTCCTACTCTCCCGAGAACAAAATCCAAGCCCCTTTCTCAAGAAATCAAGAATTCACGCTTCCAAGTTCAAGAAACCCTCAAGAAATCATCAAGAAACCATATATTAAGGTATGTGGATGTTCATCAATGGGTCCTTTCACCCACCCACCTCCTCTAGTAAAGTATGAGTTTTTCATCAATTGTGAATTTTATTATGTTCAAGATGAGTTAAAGTCATATTCTTCCTTAGTATTTTTAACTCAATTCATGTCCAAGTATGATTCCATGAAAATTTAGGTTATCTCATATTTCAAGATTCAATTTCTCATGTAATATTCAAGAGAATTTGATGTTATAATGTGAAGTTATGATCTTGGTCATGTAACCATGTCATTTTCCCATGTTTTAAGACATGCCCATGTTCAAGTCATGATTCTCACTTATTTGAAGAAATGTATACTTTTTGGGTCTTTTAACCATGATTAAATCCTAAAGTTTTAAGCTTTAATATTGTATTTAATGAACATTTAGTGTTGGTAGGTTACGCACACCCTATACCTATGTATTTATTTATAATTCAGATCACTCAAGTAATGATTCTTGTTAAATCATGAATATCACCGTTTACTCAGTTGTTATGATCATAATGAGCAATGTAAGTTGTTATGTTTAGTTAGGTTTAGTTCAGTATAGTGTCACTGTCAGTTCAGCTAGGAGTAGGACTTAGCACCGAGACAACCTAGAGATGGGAGCTCACCTGCCAATAGAGGGTGTGACCCTTAGTATCAATCCCTGAGTTATAGAACTACGTAGGCAATATAGGTTTGAGATATATACTTGTCAGTCGAGGATTGATGAATATCTCATTAGAGACCCTGCAAGTACAATGTGACTCGTTAATCCTTTGGGACACCAGTTTAGTGGATCAACACAACCAGCGCTAGTACCCATGTCACAGTACTAACACCCTTCCAACTGGGGTAACAGGTTGGATCCTGATTAGCTTAGATTGGGGCATGTCAGTTACATGATAACTTCCACAGTCTCAGTACAGTATATAATGTATTACAACTCAGGTTTGCTTGACCAAGTGTACAAATTTTCAGTTATTCACCGACTCTAAGTTTTTTCTTTTGATATAGATGTTGTGGATCCATTTGACCCACAAGGTGTCCTTCTTGTTTGATAATTTCCATAAAATCTTACAGATAGTAGCTTTATTATACCTCTCAAACTCAATTATGTTCAGCCCGACAATAGCTCTAGGTAGACATATGGTATCCCAAGCAACCAATGACTTCTTTGAGTTTTCAATACCTCCCGTCCAGAGGAATACCCTACAGATATGTGTGACCATGGATATAATTTTTTTTGGAAGTACGAATACTTGTGCCTAATATATTTGCTTCTCAAATAGTATAGTTTAATTAGCTATAGTCTGCCACTATAGGATAAGAGTTTAGTAGTCTAACACTTGACTCTTGCTACTATTTTCTCAACAAGAGGTATGCACTGTTGAATAGTTAGTTTCCTGGATGAGAGTGGTACCCCCAAATACTTGAAAGGTATTTTCCTAATGTAAATTCCATTTCTCTCAAGATATTCTATTTAAATTTATTAGTTACCCATTCTACATAAAAAAAAAGCTTTTCTCTAAGTTGTCTTTCAACCTTGATACAAAAGAGAAATGCTTAAAGGCCTCTAAAATTAATTGGATGGACATTTGGTCTGCTCTTCAACATTGCAGTAAGTTATCTACAAAACAGATATATGTCAGCTATAATATGGCACACCTTGGGTGGTAGTTGAAGTTTGGATTATGCCTCAACTATTTCAAAGATCTATTTAAGTCCATAACTAACACAAAGAGATATGGGGACATAGGATCCCCCTGTCTAAGCCCTTTCTTAACAACAAATTAATCAGTTAGATTTCCATTCACAATCACAGAATAACTAACAGTAGTAATGCATGTCACTATCCATTTAATCATTTTTTGCAGGGAAGCCATATTCAGTAAGAATCATCTGTAAGAACCCCCATTTAACTAAATCATAAGCTTTCTAGATATCTATTTTTATGAAACACCTTGGGGAAACATGTTTTGGCCATATCCCCTGATTAGTTCATAGTCCACTATCACATTATCTAAGATACTTCTTTCCTTAATGAATGTTGATTGTGAATTCCCTACTAGAACATTGACCATTGGCTTTAGATTTGTAGTAAAAATCTTAGCAATAATCTTATACAAAGTAGTACAACGTGCTATTGGTCTATATTTCTTCCCAAAATTAGGGTTGTCTACTTTAGGGACAAGTGTGATAGTTGTACAATTGATACTCTTTAATAGCTTCCCATTTTTAAAAAATTGTAAAACTATTATAGTCACCTCTTTTCCTACTACTGACCAATTACTTTTAAAAAACTCTATTGGAAATCTATCAATACCTGGTGCTTTGTCACAGGGAAGATGTTGAACTATCTACCAGACTTCCCATTCTATCATATTCTGCATTAGATATTTCTATTGTTCAATGTTCAGGCATGGACCATCTCTTTCTCTGTCAATACTGATGCAAGGCAATTCACTTGCTGCTGTACCTAAGAGTTACCAAAAAAATTTAGTGAATTCCTGCTGTATTTGTGGTGGTTATATGACTCTCTTTCCTTGCTCATTACATACAAAACCAATTTTGTTCCTTGTTTGTCTTTCTTTTAAACGGGCATAAAAGAATTTTAAGTTGGAATCTCCATGAGATATCCAAGTTGCCCTAGATTTCTGTCTTAAGACCTGTTCATTCATCCAGTCCCACTTTTAGAGTTAGGTTAAGAAGTAATTTCTCTTGCTGGATCAATCTTGTATCAAACAAATTACTATTCACTTCTACTTTCACTTGTTGTCGTTCTAATCTTAGTTTCTTTATTTTCTTCTTCAATAAGGACATCGTTAATTGAGAGTCTGAACTTTAACTCTAATTCTCAATAACTTCTTCCACACTGAATACATTGTACACACCTAAATATTCTGACTCTAAATCTCTTTCACCATGTTCTGAAAATTATATTGGATTAATAGGACTTTCATCAATCTAAAAGGTTTTTTAGTAATCTATATCAAAATTTTGAGTTAACGGTGATTGGTGAAGGATCTGAACATCCTGGTTGCCTGAATACAGCCTCTAGAGCCTTATACTGCCTAAACCAGGTTGTATTTCCTACTACCCAGTCTATTCAGCTGTAAATTCTATCAGTCGCTTCTCTTATATTACACCAAGTATAGTCACACCATCGTTTAGGTAGTATACCCAATCCTAACTGCTCTATACAGTCCTAAAAATCCTGTATGTCAGTTTGTTGGATAGGGGCTCCATTAAGCCTGCTAGTCACAGAGAGACCTATATTAAAATGACCTAATATGAACCAAGGTTCATTTATATCATGGTAAAGTTCTTTCAGTTGTTCCCACATGTATTTACTGCCTAAAAAGGTGTTGTAGCGATAAGAAAAAGTCATGAAACTAGCAAACCTAGATCCTTTATCTTCCACATAGTAATGTACCACTTGTGATGTTGCTAATTCAATTGTGACCTTAACATGTTAATGCTTTCATCATAACCATATTCTTCCTGTCTGATCCACATTATAGTCATTTATGTATGTCCATTCTTTACTTAGAAGCTTTGTGATGGTATCTTTCTTATTACTCTTTATTTTTGTTTCCAAACAACCCAAACGATCAATTTTATAGTTGTTCAGAAAGAGTTTTAGATCCTTCAATTTAAAGCGTTGATTCAGCCCTTTTATATTCCAGGAGAAAAAATCATGTTGGAGCCTTGGAGGGATGCCCAGGACCCTCAAAAGCTCCCAATAAGCTGAGCCTACATGCCTCATGTATGTCTCTTTCCTCTTATCCCCTGACTATGCTACAACCTATATCTGACTTGGCATCCTATATTACCTGCACTTGCTCCTTTCCCTTGATCCTCCTAGCATTAGATTCTGGTAATTCATTTGTATCAGAAACTATAGGACCCATACCTTGTGCTATTGTAGGAATAGTCTTTGGTAACCACTATGTAGGACCCATATTCTTCTCCTATGCTGGTGATAGTTTAGGAGGTTCAGGGTGTTGTTTTGCTGCTTTCTTTAAAGGGCATTTATGTGTCTTATGTCCTAGAGACATATAATCTTTTCATTACTCTGGCCACCAGTCATAGTCCAAGTCTTGCCTTCAAAGATTCCTATTAGGTTGTTCGGTTAAGAAGTGCTCAGGTAATGGTTATGTGATATCCATTTGTATTAGCAATGTATCATAGGAAATTCTACCCTCCCCAGCAGTTAGGCCATTAGTACATACTGGTTTTTCTAAGTAGCTTGCTATTCTACTTAAGTTTTTGATAGCCCAGTATTGAATTTGTAGATTGGGGAAGACAACCCATAGTGGTACTTATTTCAAAGACTCTTTAATCCTAATAAAGTTTGGTATCCATGGTTTTAGTACAAATGCTCTATAGTCATGCATGTATGGCCCATTATGGAGGACTTTTGCTCTATCGTCTTCGTTCTTAAATAAAATATAAAATATCAATCATCGTGTAAGTAAACTTTAGCTGTTACCACAAACTTCCAGGATGTATGCACAAAGTGTAACATCTATTTGAACAATGGATTCTTCCCCACAACATATCCTATTAACGCACAGTCCCATTTTCATTGTTGTTTTTCCACTTCATCCAGATTCAATTTAATCACTTTAACCCCATACTTCATTACAGGTGGAAGTATTGAATTTGCTTACCCATCAGTGGAAGTTTGCTCTGCTATGCCTCAGTTGGTTTAAAACTTGATGAGAAGGTTATCTTCCTCATCGCCTGTGTTGACCCTTCCCCATTCTTAGTATTTTTGGGTGGGAATTTGGTGGTGTGAGTGACCTGGGGGTTTTGCATCAGAACATTCATCAAACCTTTTGAGCTGCTGCCAGTCCCTAATACCCATTTATCTTGTTGAACTATAGGTAGTGGCTGAGGAACCCCTATTTTTGGTGTAACTATTCTCGTTGCATAGCCACTTCTAGTCCCTTTTTCTTTCCCATCTAGCTGAATTGTAGGTTGCTGAGAAACCCCCATTTTTGGAGTTACTGGCTTTCCATTTGATGCTGATTGTTATAGTATCACTTCTAATGGTCTTTTAGGTGTTGTATTAGTTGTGATCTTCGCCTTCATCTTCGATTTTTGGGCCATTTTTGATGTTGGCATATGTTAGCTGTCGTCATTTAACGTGCGCCCTATTAACGTGTGCCCTTCTGATAGCTTCATTCTCGTCTTCTCAAATATTACATTTTCATGTTTTCATGGTAAGTATCCATACATGACCCTCAGTTCAATTTATAGTCTATTCAACTTTACATGAGATTTTCATACAGTATTTACGTTTTACTGCTTCCCAATTTTAGTTCTACTTATTCTACAAAAGTAAATATTTAAGAAACTAGGTGTCGTAATTCACCAGCTTATCAGATTATATTTATTACGCATATTTTAAGATACTCCAAATTTCAATTGATTTCAATCTCTTGGTGAGTCTACTAGCACTTAGCATGTATGTTTTAAGATTTTGGATCTACTCATTTTTACATATTGCATTCACCCCGCTTACTCAGTACTGTAATACCCCAAACTTTCTTCAAGTCAAGTTTCATCCTTAAAAAGAGTAAGGGCTGATATCCTAAGTGAGAAATATTTTAAACTGAGTATAATTTCCATACTATTGACTTTTTGTCATGTGGAGAATTGAATAAGCTTTTTGTCGATACTAAATTCTCCCAAATTCGACACTCGGGTGAAAAGTTAGAGCCATTTTAGTGAGACAGTGTACCACCTGGTACTTTGATATGTTGCGGAGTCAGCCAAAATGGCAATCATCAAAATTGAATGAGCCTCTGTGATTCCACCACATCGCGGTGTATTTCCAATTCAAAACCAAGGTGAAAACGCAATTTCAACCGCATTGCGCCATCAAGCAGTTTTCTAATTGTCCAATTTCAAGTCAGCTGGCCCAATTATGGCCCGTTGCACCAGCATAAAATATTGGGATTTTTAGATACCATTTTTTAATTCCAAGGGAATCTTAGACTTTTCCCATGACCCTATCAGCCCTAAACATGAAATAAAATACCCAATAAGCCCTTATTCTATTTTTTTTCCTTGCTTTTCACTCAAGAACATTATATTTTCTCTCAAAGAGGAAAGAACCCTGGCTAAGAAATCAAGAACAAGAATAAGGATTTTCTTCAAGAAACCTTCAAGAAAGAGTCTTCTAAGGTATGTCAGATGTTGATTCTTGGGTTTCTTCCACCCAAGAAGCTCAAGAATCCTTTTCAAAATTTTGAGGTTTACGTATTTATGAGATTTCATGATTTATGTGTATTAGATTTCATGATTTTGTATTGTTGGGTTTTAATTCATGATTTAGACTACCAATTTCAAGAGTTGATTCTAGTATGTGATGAATTGTATGATGTTAATGATAAACCCTCTTCAGTTTGCATTATATTGATGTATTCATGATGATAAAGTTTAGAATCTATGGTATAACCAAAGCATGCTCCCCATATGTTTGATAGAATGCTTAAGTAAAGATAATAGTGCATATTTAGTATATTAAGCATCAAATCCCCTATTTGGTGATAACTAGTGCATGCCAAATGCTTGTTGAAATGCCTTAGTGAATGTATTATGATTAGTTACACGCATTCTTATCCATGTGTATCCTTATTAAACAACTAAGAGATATTAGTATGCATTTCCTATACATTTACATGTGTATGACATTCAAGTGATTGACGAGATATCGTATTGATTGTGGTGTGAATGAAAGTCCATGGTCATGATTATTCAAGAATGGTTATGTTTTACTTTTATGTTATTGAGTCCTGGGGGTATTTATACCCGACAAATTAGCTATTGTCTAGAGCCAGTGTTAGTTTTCACGATAATTTTAGTCAAGCCATGATCCTTAGAACTCCGTCAGTTACAGAATTCAATACTCTTAGACAATTATAGAACTTAAGAAATATCAGTAATCTAAGTATCATTAGCAATCCAACTTCAGTTCTGTACTCAACTCAGATCTTAGTAGTTTTCAAGAATTTAGTTTTAGACCTTAGTAGAATTCAAGTAATCAATTCAGAACATAGTATCATCCGATCAGATAACAAGATTTAGAAGTATTCCGTTAGATAACAGAATTAAGTAAACTCATTCAGATCATTCAAGTAAGATAATCAGTAATAGATTCAGCTTAGTTTAGTATAGTCCAAGAATCAATTTAGTGTCTTTCAGTTGGGAGTAGGAAATGGCACCGAGCGAGTACAGGGATGATGACTTTCCCATTAGAGAGGAAGATTCCATTGTAATAGTCCCTAAACTATAGAACTACATACCCAGCGCAGTACCAGGAGTCACCCATTAGATTAAGGCTTGACTATCATATTGCCATAGGCTAGACTTCCTGTTCAGGGTTACCCATTACAGAGGCTTGACCATAGCATAGGTCTTTACCCGTGGCACGGTATTGACATCCTTCTAACTAGGTTACAAGTTGGACCCTACTAGATCAGATTCGGGGCATGTCGATTAAGTAAGAACTCCCATAGTTGCAGTTTTAGTATAAGTCTTCAGAGTAGAACTTAGAAATTAGGACTGTCGGATACAGTCACCCATCTCAGTAAGGTACTTAGATAGTTCCATAGATTCATGGACGACCCGCTAGATAGGCCTGGTCTTACATAAAGTTAATCAGTATCAATACTAATAGAGTTGGAGATCACCTGTTAGATAGGCCTAATCTCAAACCCAGTCCGTCATTTCTATTATTAAATGATTCAGAGATTTTCAGCTTAAGAGGACTAATCTCAACTTCAGTACTCAATTATCAATATCAGAAGATTCAATTATTTAGTATCTTAGTATTAGTAGTGAGTTCAAATGTCAGTAAAGCAGTATCCGAGTATCGGTATTCAAAGTCACGATGATTTCAGTTATGGTTCGTGCATTCATGCATATGTCCTCATTCAATACTATCATGTTATTTAGTTAAGCTATGTTCATGCATAAGCCCTTGCATTTATCCTTACCTCATCTAGCATACCAGTACATTCAAACTACTGATGCATACTTTTCTCTTGCTCTATGGTGTCTTATACCATAGGTTCAGAAGGGTGAGATCCAGAGCACCCTTAACAGTCCAGACTCACTCAGCAGCAACAGACGTAGCAGTGAGTCCACTTTATTTGAGGATGATCCTTATTTTATTATGGCATTAGACTCAATTTATTTTCAGTAGATGAAGTTAGTTAGGGACATGTCCCATTAGCTCACCAGTTCAGACAGTTAGAGGTTTTTTGGATAGATTTATCAGTATTCAGTTTTCATTTTTGAGTATTTTAGATGTTTTGAGCCTTATGGAAAATTTTCTCCAGTTTTACATATTTATTATATTATATTATGCAGTACTCAGGTACAGATATCAGTAAAGGGTTAGCTTGTGGCCCTTCAGGATCATAAGCATCATGTGCCATTTCGATTCTAGAAAATTGAGGTGTTATAGGTACATTCCAAGGTACTGATCCATATACATGACTATGTGCTACATTATCTTATAATGTAGGTACTAGTTATGGACTACATATTATAATCAGACAGTTTATAGTTTCCAGCCAACAGGTGATGAGTTCTATTATTTTGGGGACTCCAGTCAGTTGTAATTTATGTATCATATTGTTTTTATTCATATTTATTGATTAGTGGTAGTTGGAGGCATGTCTCAGCTATCTATATACAATATAGTAGAGGCTTCATAGATTGTCAGAGCCATGAAATGTAAATTTCAATTCTCTCTTCAATTTTATCAGGTTGTAAACTTTATGATTATTTTATTTATCCAAATTATGTTATGATTATGTTTGCACATAGAAAATTTAGCTATTTTATATATTCTGAATCTATCGCCCAATTATCATGCCAATTCATGCGTTAGCTTGGAATCGCTTATGGTTCTAAGCACCGTGTTACAATTAGAGGGTAGTCTCAGTAGTGACAATAAGGAAGTTGAATTTTTCTATTTTATGTTTGAAAGCTTGTTCTTATCAATTGAATCATGGAAAGTAAGTTGTATATTTGCTTACTAACTCAGGATATTAAGAGTTGTTCGTCCTAGTTATATTTTTTTTCTGGATTTATGCTTTTGCTTAAGTAAGCATTTCCTTGTTGTTGAATCAAATCTGAAATGATTTTTGGAATATTTATATTCCAACTATTATGGAATAACACTTTATCTTTACTCGCATGAGGAGAAAACGAAATGTCAGGTGGAATATATGGACTCAATTAAAAAGTTGAAGCTGAAATGGTGCCTTAATCAACAAAAGCCCACAAACAATGTTAGAACTGATGGGATGTGTATTACAGAGGTTGTAGCACTTTTATTTTCCTATTTCTTATCATCATCATCATCATAATTATTACTGTTGTTGTTTTTGTGTTAAGGATGATGACTGTCCTTGACATGTCTTTCTAAACATAACTCTTAAATGACTACATTGTGGATGTTATTGTGTTATGATTGAGAAGAGTGGTCTTCTATAGAGGTCAGAAATCTTTCATCTATGAAAGAGGTTAGCCAAATATGGAAAATAATTCTATCTTCCTCTTAAAAAAAGTAAAAGTAATTATGGTAATATCACTACAAAACACTGGTAAATTATGGTGGATTTTTTGTTAAATTATGATGATTTTTTACCACAGCAAAAAGAATTATGGTAGTTTCAGAAAGTGCCCTAATAAGCCTTGTCACGAGCATTATTGTAGAGGTTTTTTGAAACCTCCATGATGTCCACCACAAAATGAATTTTGAATTTGTGGTATTTTTTGAAGTTAGTAAGTGGCAGCTAAGAACCCTCACAATATGATATTAATATTTTCAAAAAAAATATTGCAGGAATTTATAAACCCCCACATATGATCACAATGTCACAAAAAGATATTATGGTTTTCTATGATGAGTGGTAAATTTGCCAACTTTTTAGCAGCATTTAATCCTAAATTATCATGCTTTTTTATTAATTTATTGTAAACTTATTACTTAATACTCATTTGTGTTGGTACGAGTTGAAATGGAAAGATGAGCATAAAAACTTGATAAAAATAAGCTGGGGAATAGGTAAACGAGAAGAAATGTGAGTAAAAAGAACAAAATCTTCAATGCATGGCCAGAAATCAATCCTCAGATACCACGATCGCGACCCTCAGTCTCGCGATCGCGATCAACAGTCAAGTCAACCAATGGCGATCGCAAGATGATTACCGAAATCACGGTATTATGATCACAGTTAATATATGGCGATTGCAATATGGTGGAACAAGTTCAAGGGCAAAATTGTAATTCAGTTAAAGAGACCAAGAGCAAGGTGGCATTTTCGTAATAATTGGAAACTGTAGAATTGGGGCTTAAATATGGGTTTTTATCTCATTTTCATCATCTTGAACATATATCTTGATTCTAAATTTTAGTTTTTGATATTGAGGAGAGACAATTTTACGTGAAAATTCCAAAGGAGAATTTAGTTAAAGATTGAAAGTGAAGCTTGAGTTTACTCTATTTAAATTCCAAAGAAAGAATTGAATGGGTAATTTTTTCCTTCTCTTTAATCCATGCATAGCTAAATTTTTTATCTTGGGCTTATGTTTGAATAAGGTGCTAATATGTGTGGGTATTTGTTGGTAGTTCTATTTTATGTTTAATGATGTTGGGTTTCACTAATACTTGGTTGTTTGAATTAAAAGTTGTGGGTAAAAAATCCAACTATCTTTAATCCCACATCATCCTTGTAAGAAGGATGTGGGTAATAAGTATTTGTGAACAACGAAATTGATTTTAGCTTATTCCTTAAAATTATCTTAGAAATAAGGATGGTATGTGAATATGCTATATCTTAAGCATTATTCTATAAAGAAGGATGCTCAATTAAGGTTTTGTATTGATTATTTTTCCACAACCATGAGGTATTCAAAAGAATCCATGGGTGAAATTTTGGTATTTTGTTGAAAGACTAACCTAGCCTACCCATATATCCATTAACTAAAATTAGAACTAACTTCATGTACCCATACATTAATTACCCTTAGGAAAGCATAACCCCAAGAATTTTCTTATTTGGTTTTATCCATATGTTGTTTGCTTTCAATTTAGCATTTTAGATTTCTTATTTGAACAAGTTTGATTTTAAAACCCCAAATACTTCTATCTTAGGTTTGAATTTAGCAAGTTTCTTTTATTTCAAATATACTTATTCGTTACTCATATTGTTCCTCGAGGATTTAAACCTGTCCCTTGTTGGCTTGATATTGACAACAATCACTTTTCACTTTAACTCACTTGTAATTTAAGCGTTGACAAAACATGTGAGCAATGTCGAAAGTTGTTGCTACAATTGCACGATGAAATCAAAAACTTTCATCGAATGAATGGAGAGCCTCTATATGAGTTGCTGGAGAGATCTAAATGAAAGCTTATGCAATTCCCCAACCATGAGGTACCAGATAAGATGCTTCTCCAAATTGTCTATCGAGATCTGAATCAACTAAATAAAATTGTAGTGGATAATGCGGCCGGTGGATCACTTGTGAAGTTGTCATATAGTGTGGCTTCAAACTTTCTTGAGGAGGTCACAAAGCATAATAGGAGGTGGCATACCCGAGACACCGAGGTAGATAAAGGGTCCCCTACCACCTTCTATGTTGATAAAGATCAATGGAAGAAAGAAAAAGAGAGGGAGGAAAACATGGCAAAAATGATGACACAATTAAAACTTCCAACAAAGCATGTGATGGGTCTACCCACAAAAACTATAAATGTCGTGGCATCCAAAGGATATGATGAAGAAGAGGCCAAAATTCTTTATAAGGAAATTAGATACCTGGATAACTATTCGGGAGACTCCCGCCCATCCAATCAAACACAAGATGGTATCCAAGGTTGGACCGACCATGAAAGAGAACGGGAATGGCATGATAGGGATAGAGGTCATGATTAGAGGGACAAGAAAAAGGAGTAAGATAAATATGTTCCCCCCTTATGACCGAGTGAAGATCAGAGAGTACAATTTTATTGATCCCAAAAAATTCAAGACTGAGGATATGTAAGAAAACATGTTGATGAGAGTACAGGGGACAGACAAGATGGTCCGAGAATTAAAAGTGACTTTTCACAAATCAACCAAATGGTTGTATCATACTACACCTCAATAAAAAATTGGAGACTCAAATTTGTCAATTCTCCACTCAAATTAATGCTAGACAAAATGGGGTCCTTCCTAGTAATACCATTATCAATCCGAAGAATGATGCCCAAGTATTGCCAATAGTCACTAGGAGTGGAAAGAATCTCGATGGTCACGTGGCTGAAGTTTAAAAAGAGACCAATATTGAAAAAAAATATGAAAAAGAAGCTTGTGGTTGATTCAAATGAGGGGGATACAAAGTCTCATGAAGGTGATGAACAAAAACCAATGATAATTGAAGAAATGGGTGATAAAGAGGAAGATCCTAAGGTAGTTGATAATGATGAACTGCAAAGTGATCCATTTCCTACCATGAAGGTTCCTCTTCCATTCCCTTAAATGCTAAAAAGGGATAAGGTGAATGTCAAATCAAGACGTTCCTTGTTAAGCTTAGCAATCTTTCAATTAATGTCCCATTGCTAGAGTTCATTCAAGAGATTTTGGGATATTCTAAGATAATAAAATAGTTTATATCTAAGAAATATCTTGTTGATGGTAAACCATTGAAGTCACCCATGGGTTTAGCCGTATCATGACTAGTGCTATAGCAAAAAAGAAGGAGGATCCCAGAGCCTTTACAATCCCTTGCACCATATGGGACACATAAATTTGAGAAATACTTCTGTGACCTTGGTGCAAGTATCAATATCATACCCCTGTGCAATCTATCTACAACTCAGTTTGGGCACTCCTACTCCCACAACAATTAGTCTTTTGATGCTGGACCGGTCTATTAAACGACTAGTTGGAGTTTTCATTGATGTTTTGGTGAAGGTGGATTGCTTTATTCTTCTGGTTGACTTCATTGTGCTTGATTGTTTAATCGACCAAGAGATACCTATTATCATTGGGAGACTATTCCTAGCAACTGGAAGAGCAATTAATGATATGGAACAAGGTGAAATGAAATTTTGGGTCTAAAATGATGAAGTGTCCTTTCAAGTGAGAGATTAAGAAACAACCCATAAAACTACAAAAGTGGTGTCTACCATTGATGTAGTAGACATAGAGATAGATTCTGGGTCCCTCAAAAATCCACCCTAAAAATTAAAGAACGTTATTCCGCGATGATAAATTAGGCGCTGGATGGGAGACAACCAATCAATGCCACGAAAGTGACATGTATCCTTTGAATTTTTATTGTTAGAGTAGGTTTCATTTTTGTTTATTATTAATCCATGAATTTGTGGTACTATAGGGTATTTTGAATGTGGTTAAGAAAGGGGAAGTGTGGCTCATTTGAGTAATGGGTTAAATAGTTGAAAATAGAGGAGTAGAAACAACCTCAATTATTGCAATTGTTATGGAACGAGGTTCATAATTACGATCATACGAGTTTTATGATCGTGATCGCAACTATTTCAAAAGATGAATAGTCACACCCCCCCTCCCTATTTTCTCCTTCAAAATTTTCAATTTTCTTCCTTAAATTTTCACTTATTTTTGGACATATTTTGAGCATCCAAATTGTGTATTGCATCCCTCTTTGCATCTTTCAATTGATATGTTCTTCAAATTCTTTTTTTTATGTATATGTGTAGTCCTTAGAAGTCATGTCTTAAGATTGGCCTAAAATCTAACTCTTCATGCTAAATCTTTATGTCATTGTGCTTGCTTTGTCTAGTTAGCTGTGTTTTGGTGTGCACATACTTGGGAAAGTCTTGAGAACCCAAAATTATTAAAAATGATAGAAATAAATTGTTCATACCAAGTGTTTGATTAAATGCCTGAAGGAATTCCTAAACTATTTTCACATGTTCTAAGGGAATGATCAAATACTAGGGACTCTATTTCATGTTTATAATGTAAAATAATTGATGTGGGGCACAAATGGGAAATGAAATTGGAAGACTAGGAGTCTGGGAAGTTGATTAAACTTGCCTTAGTTACCACGATCCCAGTCTAAGGGTCATGATTGCATTACCGGAATCGGTTTCCTGCCATAATAATTATGATAACTAAGAGAATGATTTTGACCGATTTCAAGAATCACTATTGCAATCTAGGCAGTCTATGATTGCGATAATCGAGACAAGTTAGATAGACTGGTCCAAATCTCAAAATTTTGAATTTTAAGACTAGTCATGTCTCATAATCCCTTCCTTCAGTTCAATAAAGTTAAATAACAGATATTCATCACATTTTCGTTATGAACTAATACCGTGTGTGTAAATACTAGGTACTAAATAGAAGCTTATGATAACCACTATTTATGGCCTTAGAATGTGAGGCGACATATTATAAGGACCTTATAAGAAAGAAGTTGTTGCCTTAGAGGTGGATATCATTGGAGAAAGTACTTGAGAAACTCCTGGCCTTCTATGAGAGGCTTTAGACGATAGGATGGATTTTCTTTTCCCCGAGACCATGCTGGGAAAATGAGAACTAGGTAAGGGAGTTCTAAGCGAATCTCAGAGAAATTAACCTCTCTAACCTTAAATCAGTGGTAATAATAATGGGCAAACAAGTTCATTTTAGGGTTGAGCGGATCAATGAAACTTATAGGTTAGAGAATATTGACATAAGGGGATACGAGCCAAGGATTGTACTCTTGGGATCTAGATGGTTGAGATTATATGACCAGGGAGTGAGGTCTCATAGGCCACTACTAAGATGGGGATACTGATAAGTGACTTCACAGTCAACGAAAGGATCTGGCTAACCATTATCTCTAGCATATTCTCCCATTCCATCAACCTAAATAATGTCCCAACTATGCATGCTCAAATGGTGTCCCTCCTCTTGGGCAACATTTCTCTGAATGTTGTTCAATTTGTGGTCATGGATATTCAAAATTATAAGAAAAAATTAGGGCCCATTCTTTTTTTTCCATCATTAATCACTACGTTGTATAGGTGATTCGATGTTTATAAGTTCCAAGAAGATAGTCGGGTCCACTCTCAAGACTCCTATTTACCTACTGAAGATCAGATGAGAGGTAGATAGTTGGGTTAATAAAGGATTATGCTGATTCATACAGGCCATCCATACAAGGGAACCTTGATGAGATATCTAGTGAGATGAGAGTGATCAGGGATCTATTGTCCAAGCTCTCTTAGGGGCTGGGAGAGTCTTCCACCACTCGTCATTCCTATGTTGCTTGGTCTTACTATGAGATATATCTGGAATATAAGAAAAAGAGGGTCCACTATCGCTAGGCTTGAGAGGGCCTACTCATGTCTAGCATATTTGTAAATGGAGCTTAGGGACTCACATAAGAAGATGAAGAAGAGGGAGAATAAGAGAGACAAGTTTTTCACGAAGATGTGGAAGAGGGCGAAGATCCTTTGAAAGGTATTGAAACCAAGAAATAGAGTTCCTTTTCCTAGAGTTAATAGTGATAATGAGTTCCCAACTGAGTGGTCAGACACAGATGGTGCTAGAGGTGATGCTAAGACCGATGGAAATAATAGTTCTTGATTGCGGTTATAGGGAGCACTATTTTTCTCTCTTTATGCCTTCTTAATTATGTAATTAGGTCACTGCAAGCTTTTATTTGGGGGAGAATATCTCCTTATTCATTTATTTGGTCTACATTATTGAGATATTTGTGGATGTTTTTATATTTATTTGGATGATTTTTATTTTTATTCTTAGTTGTAATATTTAGGCACTCTAATGGTGCCCATATTTTATGGATTAGTTGTTTGTTTTATTCTTAGATTTTATTTGAACTTTATCTTAATTATGGTGATATCGGACGAGTCTTTCCCTCTGATGTATTGAGTGACAAAAATCATTAGGAAAAATCATCGTGATTGGGTTTTATTCCATAGATGCAGGAGAAGTCTAAGTACCCATAGCATTGGAGTTTTGGGATCACCCTTATACCTATGTTAAGTCTGGGTAGCTATATGGTTTTCCCTTATGAGAGACAAAATATGAGAAGACAACTTGGTTTGGTGCCATTTATAGTAAATTTTGCATGGTGTAGAAACGAAGCAAACCCCCACCCCCCAATACCAAATTTTGCGTGGTGTAAATGCAAAGAAAATACCCCTTCTGTCCAAAAATTTTTGAAAACCAAGGGCATGGACGTGAATAATTTTATTACAATACTTTACATATTTTTTAGCTTAATTTACTCCAAGATTTATGGGCAAGGCAATCTTGGTCAAATATAATAACCCAACTTTAGTTGGGGTCGAATCCTCAAGGTGTGGAATTAGTCTTTAAATCCTAGGGGTGTTGAAAGCTACTAAAGATAAACCCACCATACAAACAAAATAGAAGACATAAATAAAAAATAGAGGGTTAGTTGGTTTGGAAAGTTGTTTTGGCTAAATCTAATCAAACTACCAATTAAGATCAACAAAAGTAAGTAATATTACAATAAGAGAACGGTCTTGGGGTTATGTCTTCCTAAGGGAAAATAAAGCATGGGTCCATGATAATCAATTGCAAATTCCAGTTAATGACTATATGAGTAGGCTAGGCTAGGGGTTTTGATGCTAGTTTGTCAACCAACCACCAAAATTATAACCCATGGACCCTTTTGAATACATCAAGGGTGTGTCAAACAAATCTAACAAAAACCTCAATTGGCATCCCTATTTATAGGAAGATCACTAAGACATAGAAAATTCACAACCCATCCTATTTCTAAGTCAATGTAAAGGAATAATCTAATGCCTAATTAATGTTCACAAATACCTTGTCACCTATATCCCTCTTTCAAGGATGATATATGATACAAAAGCATACATACATTCCTCTTTTAAGGATGATGTGAGATTTCGGGAATTTGGGGTCTTCACCCGCAAATTCCCACTCAACAAGCAAGTATTAGTGAAACCCAACATCACTAACCAAGAATCTACACTAATAATCAAAACCCATATATATTTGAACCCTATTTCAACATAATCCCAAGATAGATGTTTAGCTACTCATGAAGTTTAAGGAAAAAAACATACAAAAATGATCATTCAATGCTTTCGTTGAAGATACAAGCAAAAGTATTCACCAAATTAACTTAAATTACAACTAAACTCAATTGGAAAATTAACCACAATATTCTTGCCCAATTTAGTAGGGGATTTCAAAGAAAACACTTCAAAATCTAATTGGTGATATCTAAAAAGTGAAAGGGTTTTTATTGTATAGAGAATTGGAACCAGCTATGGCAAATAACAAATCTACCCCTGGGCTAGTTTCTGCTTAATCAAGATTTTTGTATCTTGATCGCGATTGCAGCTTCCATGATCGGGTGAGCCCATCGCAAGCGCCACCAATACTAATCTTACCTTGTCACAATCACGATCCTCAAATAGTGATTATTGTAACTGAGGGTCAATTCCTGCTTATGCTTCTTTAGCTTTTGCACTAACTCTTCCTTTTTTTATCTCTTTTCAACTCATTTCACTTTTTTCCCATCACTTATATACCTACAAAACATGGGAATTAGCGCATTCAAATGACCAATTAGTCTCATTAACACTATTTAATCATAGTAGTGTTCACGAATTTGGGAGTCAATGAGTGGTAAATTTAAATTCATCAACTCCTCCAACTTAAAATTTTTCTTGTCCTCAAGCAACACTACTCAATGAGACTATGCAAATTTAAGCCCATTGATATGACCAAATGATCAAAATGACTTCGGACTTGATTAATACCAATAAGTTTCTCTCAAGCATGGGCATAGCTATTCATACAAATCCTCTTATTATAAAACACAATTTCAAGGATGCAAAAGACTGTAAAGAGAAATAAATGCAACATTCACCAACTCTTTAGAAGTGACTCCCCATTGATAGTGACTCAATCATACGCCTTTGCCTGATTTTTGAAAGATGACAATTTCACCCGCCTCAATTACTCTACATTCTTTCTCAAGAGAAGAAAATCCCATACATCAAATTATTGATTATGCAACAAGCTATTTATATGCAAAACACTCACTCTCACAAAGACTCTATCAATGCTAACAAGCACCATACTATATGCTTGCCCGTATTTTCAATCGTCACTACTATGAATACACTTGGTTGGACATATCAAAGGGCTTTTCAAGTTTGTAATGTAGGTTTAGTAAAGTGTATGATATCATTTAGGAACAAAGTGACTACACCCTCCTTGAACATCTACATCACTATTTAACCCAACTTTTGAATATGGAACACTTCATTTGCTTCTAAAATTCACACATGCTTACTTTTACTACCTTGATTTACCCATCTCTGTGAAGGAATTTTCTTTTTGAATATTACTTTTACAATCCATGCTATTCCTTTTAGTGATGATTCCATTCTTTTTTACTTTTTCACTTTTTCTTTTTGCTTAGATTTTTAGATATCCACTTACAATATCATGGCCCAAGGTCACTTCATCCAAACTTACAACCCCCAACTTAGGCATTTGGCCTCAATCTTTATATTTTAAGTTCAAGGAGGGTAGGATTCAAAAGAGGGATAAATTTTATATGGTTCAAGGCTTGTAATGTTGTTGCCAAAGAAAGGCTTGAAACCTCTAAATGGGTAACTAAGAATACTATTCTATGCACGGGTAGGATATTTAGTCTAATGTGGATTCCTATGTTCACCCAGAAGGCCTAAGATTATTTAACCAACCAAGCATAATCACAATTAGCCTTGAGAGACAAATGGGGAAAGTTCTAGATGATACAAGTAGTCATGAGAGATACAAAATTATGCTCACCGCATATGGCATGCAAACTTTTAGAGGGGGCTCAATTGTATTTCCTACTAAAGACAAAAAGAAGTATTTACCATATACTAAAACTAAATACTTTGGAGTCACAAAAAGAGGTAAAGTATTGTTACCAAATTTTTCATATCTATGCCCTTGGTTTTCAAAAAATTTTGGATGGAGGGGAGTGTTTGCTTTGCATTTGCACCACGCAAAATTTTCAATTGATGGCTCCAAACCAAGTTGTCATCTCATATTTTCTCTCTCATGATGGCAAACCATATGGCTACCCAGACTTCACCATAGTATAAGGGCGATCCTAAAGCTCTAACGCAATGAGTACTTAGACTTCCCCTACATCTATGGCATAGAACACAGTCACGATGATTTTCCCTTAAGAATGTTGTCGCACAATCTATCATAGGAAAAGGTTTGTTCAACATCATCTTAAGCAAGATAAATATCAAATAAAAATGTAAGAATGAAACAAGGAACTAAATCATGAAATATAGGCACCATCAAAGTACGCAAATATTACAACCTAGCATAAAATAAAAATCATCTGAATCAATATATAAACATCTACACAATTCTCAATAATACAGACCAAATAAATTAATATGGAGACTATCACCCCCAATTAAAAGCTTGCAGTCACCTCACTACATAATCAAGAAGGCATAATGAGAGAAAAAGGGTGCTCCCTAAAACGCAATCAAAAATTATTGTCGTCATCGATCTTAACATCACCTCTAGCAGCATCTAAGTCTGACCACTCAACTGGGACCTCATCCTCACTATCAATTCTACGTGAAGGAAGTTCATCTTTGGGTTTTAGGAACTTCCAAAATCCCTTTACCCTTATCATATCTCAATGAAAAACTTGCCTCTTTTTCTCCATATTTTTTATCTTTTCATGCAGTTCCCTAAGTTCCTTGTGTGAATATATTAGAAATAATAGTCCCTATCAATCATAGAAATAGTGGCCCCTTACTTTTTCTGATTCTCCAAATATGTCTTATAGTCGCATCGAGTAATATACGAATAACGGGGGTGGAAGACTATCCCAGCCCCTTTGTAACGCCCTAAATCTGGTACCCAAAATGCTACCCGATGTTTATGACCCCGAAGAACCACAGGATAACCCATGACTTATATCGGTACCTGAACACTGCATAATATTCTATATAAATACGGAAATAGTAGGTTGAAACATGCCATAAGGTTCAAAATTGATAAATATCTGATATAACCATATCTGAATAATACGGTATGACAATACCAAAACTAAATTAATGTCTAAAAATATTTAGTCTGAAAAACACTTTAGTCTCAAAGCCTCTAATTTATCTGAATAAGGAATTGATGGGACATGTCCCCAACTACTGAAATAAACTAAGTACTAAAAAAATAAAATAATGATCCTATTCTTAAAGGCTAAGGTCTCACTGCTAACTCTGACTTTTAAAACTGGAATGCTACTAATGCTCTGGAGTTTGTGCTTCTGAATCTATGGTATAGAATAAAACACCATAGCGCAAATGTGTCAGTATGATTGAATGTACTGATATGTATGTGAGGTAGGCTAAATGTAAAGGGTTCAAATGCATGAATAATGCTAACTGACTGTATAACATGAATGTGAGAATACATGCATGAATAAGTGACTGTGACTAAATTCGTAATGGTACTGACTACTGAGTCTGATTACTAATAACATGAGTCACTGATAACTGATATAACTGATACTGAGTGACTAGATCTGACATTTTAGGTTTTGATGGAACTAACTGAGTTCCATACTATTCTGAGTTTACTGTATCTGACAGTCCTAAAATTCTGAAGAACCATCTGAGTTATATTACTGAGATTGAGTCTGAAATTATAACTGTGGGAAGTAGTCATATAATCAACATGCCCCAAATAAAGCAATATAGCTAGGTTGGGGTCCAGTCTACAACCCTAATTGGAAGGGTATCAATACCACACCACTGGTAAAAACAAACTATGGGTGACCCTCATCTGACAGTGTCCCCAAAAGAGAATGGTGGGACCCTCATCTGAAAGAGTTTATCCACTTCATCAACCCTCATCTATCAGTATTGAAGTCTCAACTTATGCTGGCTACATAGTTCTGGAATGTAAGGATTTCTTCTAAATATCACACCCTCAGCTGTCAGTGTGTGTCCTCATCCTTGGGTTCACTCGGTGCTAAATCCTACTCCCATCTGAATAGACACTAAACATGATTAACTAAATTAAACTGGACTGAGTTCATCGAGTTTTGTTGACTAATGAAATACTACTGCGATTACTAAAGTACTACAATTTTTGAGATTACTGGGTTACTGAGTTTTCCTGAGTCACATGACTGACTGAGTTCTATGGTTCATGGCTTGATTGAGAGTATCTTGAAAATATGCCACTGGCTCTAGGCACACAACTATATTTTCTGGGTACAAGTACCCCAAGAATCGATACAAGGAAACTGACAAGGCATGACATTCTTAAATACATGACCAACATCAACAATCCATAATAAAATTTGTTGGGGATTTCATGAAGTACATGGTTATCATAATCTTGTACATGGTAGGAATGCATATAATCAATGTCATAATTCCATATTCTAGTATCATGAGCATTTCAACAAATATCTATATTTCGCATCAATAGCATGGGAGTAATTTGAAAATAAGGGTAAAACATGAATCATCGCTTAAGTCAAAATTGAACTGTATTAAATAATTTCTAATCTCTTAGGCATTTTATCAAACACTTAAGTTGCATGACTTAGGGCATGGCATAATCGTCAAATTAACATATCATAACAAACTAAAATTGATGGTTTTCAACTCACATGCTAAAATATTTTCATAAAAACACATAAAGGTTCAAACTTGGGAATCATACAACAACAACCACATGATCACAATCGTCCCATAAAATAAATACCGAAATCCATAGTTTTAAAACTTGATTCTTGGACTTCATAAATGAAAGGAATCTATGAATAAACACTATCCATACCTTGGATGGAAGATTCTTAAAAATTAACGGTAGAATCTATTGAATTTGAAGCTCCTATAAAAACCCTAGACTTGTTCTGGAGAGCATTTGAGAGAAAATACAATATTTTGGTAAAATAAGGACTGAATCTCGTGTTTTTGGACTTATATAAGGGTGGGAAATTGGTCCTTTTTCCCTTACAAATGCAGACATTTAATGACAGAAATTGAGCATCAACGTGATACTCGATGCGTTGCACCATGATCACGCCAAGCCTGAGCAGTTTCACTAGCAGTCCCTATAATAATGTGTATAAAAAGATAATTTGAATCACATACCAATTGAGAGATGTAAAGAGGGATGCAATGCACAATTTGGATGCTCAAAATATGACAAAACAATGAGTGCAAATTTAAGAGAAAATTGATAATTTTAAATGAAAAGTTGGGTAGGGGTGCCACTATTTATCTTTTGAAATAGCTATAATCATGATTGCAATTGAGTAACCATGATTGCGAAACTTGGTCATTGCAATCGCGAACCCCACCCCATTGTGATCATGATAATCGAGGTTATTTCTGCTTCTCTGTTTTCAACTATTAAGCCTAGCTCTCCAATACACCACACTTCCCCTTTGTCAACCTCATTCAAAACACCCTATAGTATTACAATTTCATGGATTAATCATAGACAAAAATGAAACCTAATCCAACAATTAAAATTCAAAGAATACGAGCCACTTTCTTGGCATTTATGGGTAGCCTCCCATCTAGTGCCTATTTTATCATTATAGTATGATATTTTTCAATGTCCAAGGTGGATCATTGAGGGACACATCATCCACTTCCTTGTCCACCACACCACTGATGGACACCACTTGTAGTTCCATGGGTTGTTTCTTTATTTTGGAAACCCAGAAAGACACTTTATCATTTTGGACCTAAAATTTTATTTCTCCTTGCTACATATCAATAATTGTTCTTCTTGTTGCAAGGATAATAACTATCTCTTTGTCAATTTCTCAATCAAGCACCACGAAGTTCGACGGAAGAATAAAGTGATCCACCTTCACCGAAATATCAAAAAAAAATCCAACCTATTTCTTGATAGATCGGTCCTCCATCAAAAGCCTCATTGTGGCTGTAGTAGGAGTGCCTAAACCAAGTCTTCGATAGATTTCATAAGGAATGATATTGAATCTTGCACCAAGGTCATACAAGGATATCTCAAACTTGTGTGTCTCTATGGGGCAAGGGGTTGTAAAGGACCCAAGATCCTCCTTGTTTTTCACTATAGCACTAGTCATGACAGTGCTACACTAATGGATAAATTCAATGGTTTTACCATTAACAAGATATTTCTTTGTCATTAAATTCTTTATTAGCTTAGCATATACCAAAATCTCTTGAATGACCTCTAGCAACGGGATATTAATTGAAACATTGCTAAGCTTAGCAATGAACATCTTGAATTTTACATTATCCTTCTTCTTTTTGAGTCTTTGAGAGAATGAAGGGGGATTCATGGTAGACAATGGATCACTTTATGGTTCAATATTCTTAACTACCTTAGGATCTCCCTCTTCATCAACCATTTCTTTAATTATCATTAGCTCTTTTTCATCCCTTCTTGAGACTTTAGAGCCTCCTCATTTGAATTAACCACATGTTTCTTCTTCATATTTGTTTGTTCAACATCAGTCTCTTTTTCATCTTCACCCTTATGATCACCAAGGATTTTTCCAATCCTAGTGATGATTGACAATACTTGAGTATCATTTTTTGAATTCACAACAGTATCAGTGGGAAGGCCCCATTTTTGTCTAGCATTAATTTGAGTAAAGATTTGGCCAATTTAAGCCTCCAATTATTTGATTGAGTCGGAGTGTGATACAACCATTTGGTTTATTTGCAAAAAGTCACCTTTTAATTACCAAACCATCTTGTCCATCACCTCCACTCTCATCAAGATTTATGCTAACACATCCCCGGTCTTGAATATTTTGGGATCAATAGAATTGGACTATTTGCTCTTCACTCAGTCATGAGGGCACATATCCGCCATACTTTATGTCGTTGTCCCTCCAATTATTATCTCTATCCCTATAATCCCATTCCCGTTCTCTTTTATATTCAGTCTAACCTTGGTTCCCACCTTGCCTTTGATAGTCCAAATGGGAACCCCCCGAATAGTTAGCCAAGTATCTAATTTCTTCATCAAGCCTCTTGGCCTCTTATTCATCATATATCTTGGATGCCATGAAATTTATTGCTTTTTTGGGTGCACCTATCACATACTTCATTAGGAGTTCTAATTATGTCATTATTTTTGCCATGTTTTCCTCTTTCTCTTCTTCTTTTATCCTTTGTTCTTTATCAACATAGGAGGTGGTAGGTGATCCTTTGGCTACCTTGGTGTCCCAAGTATTCTACCCCTAATTTTGATTTGTGACCTCCCCAAGCAATTCTGAAGCCATACCATATGACAACCTCACAAATGACCCACCGGCTGCATTATCCACCACGATTTTGTTTAGTTAATCCAAGGACCGATAGAATATTTGGAGAATCATCTTCTCTAGTACCTCATGGTTAGGACATTGAATAAATCTCCCATTAAATATCTCCAATACCTCATATAGAGTTTCACTATTTAGTTAGTGAAAGTTTATAATTTCATCACATAATTGCAACATCTTTCATGGTGGGAAGTATTGATCTATGAAAGTATTAGTAAGTTTATCCCGTGATGTCATAGACCTGGAAAAAGATATTGTAGCCAAAACACCGCCTCATTGGCTAGGGAAAATGGGAAGATACACAACCATATGGATTCTTGTAAGATGTGAGCAATGTAGAAAGAGGCATAGACTTCCATAAAATTCTTCAATTGCAAATTTGGGTCTTCATGAGCTTGACCCCCAAAGAGAGCTTTCATCTAAAGCATGTCCAACATAATACTCATGACGTGGAATACCCTATTCCCTTGATTAGGTTGGATATGAATAGGTTAAAAGAAACTTAAATAAAAACCAAAATAAATAACCCAAAGCTGTTATCAACTCCTTACAAGAAAAAACTAAGTTTCACTCCCCAACAAAGGTTCTATTTTGATCATAAATCATGGAGTAAGATCGATGGAGAGTCACTTCTAGAGAGTAACTGATTGTTGCATTGTTGTTATTTATGGCCTTTTATGTTTTTGATAGTATGCTTTATGATGAGCAGAGTTGTAAGATTAACATTGACCATGCTTGAGAGCTAATTATTGGTATTAATTAATCTTGAAGTCATTATGATCATTTTGTTATTTAAATAGGATACAATTGTATAGTCTCATTGAAGCTGTGTTGCTTGAAGATAACCAAAGGCTTAAGTCAGGGGTGTTGATAAGTGGTACATATACCACTCGTTGATGCCCAAATTCATGTGCACTACTATGATTTAAAGGTGTTAATGAGATAAATTTATCATTTGAATGCACTAATTCCCATGTTTTGCAAGTGTACAAGTGATGATAAGAAATGAGGTGAAATGAGATGAAAAGAGATCAAAAAGGGAAGAGTTAGTGTAAACGCTAGACAAGCAGGGGCAGGAACTAACCCTCAGTTACCGTGATCGCAGTCTAAGGTTCAAAATCATGATCAATCCAAATCAGTCGAGGCACGCAATTGTGATGGTCTCACTATGATTGCGATCAATTACTACCAATCACAAAGGCACAGAAAATAGCCCAGGGATAGAAATGTAATTTCCCACAGCTGATTCCAATTCTCTATAGTTCAAAAACCCTTTCACTTTCTGGATATCACCAACTAGATTTTGATGTTTTTTCTTGGAAAAACCCTACTAAATTGGGCAAGAATATTGTGGTTAATTTTCTAATTGAGTTTACTTGTAATTGAAGTTAAATTGGAGAATACTTTTGCTTGCATCTTCAACAGAAGCATTGAATGATCATTTTTGTATATTTCTTTATTTAAACTTCATGATTAGATACACATATATCTTTGGATTATGTTGAATTAGGGTGAAAATATACGTGAGTTTTGATTATTAGTGTTGATTCTTTGTTAATGATGATGTGTTTCACTAATACTTGCTTGTTGAGTAGGAATTTGTAGATGAAACCCCCAAATTCCCAAAATCTTACATCATCCTTGAAAGAGGGATGTGGGTATGCTTTTGGATCCTATTTCATCATTGAAAGAGGAATATGGGTTACAAGATATTTGTGAACAATTATTTGCCATTAGCTTATTTCCATACATTGTCTTAGAAATAAGGATGGATTGTGAATTTGCTATGTCTTAGGCATCTTCCTTGAAATAGGGATGCCTAATTGAGGTTTTGGATGGATTTGTTTGCCACACCCATAAGGTATTTGAAAAGGTCCATGTGTGATATTTTTGGTGGTTGGTTGAAAAACTAGCATCAAAACCCCTAACCTAGACTACCTATATCATCATTAACTCAGACTTGTATTTGATTACCATGACACCATACATTATTTGCCCCTAGGAAAACATAATCCCAATACTATTCTCCTACTAGAATATTACCAACTTTTGTTGCTCTTAATTGGTAGTTTGATTAAATTAATCCAAAATAACCTTCCAACCCCCCTCTTTATAATTTATGTCTTCCATTTTGTGTACATTATGGGTATATCATTAGTAGATTTCGACACCCATAGGATTTGAAGACTAATTTTACTCCTCGAGGATTTGACCCCAACTCAAGTTAGGTTATTATATTTGACAACTATTGCCTTGCACTTTATTTGACGTGCAAGTTAAGAGTTATCAAAAAAGTTTTTATAACGCTAAACTTACACATCAAATAAAGTGCAAGGCAATCATTACAAATATAAACCCAATAAAGAGTCGGGGTCGAATCCTCGAGGAACAATGTGAGTAGAGAACGAGTAAGTTTGAAATTAAAAAAAAATTTCTAAATTCAAACCTAAGATACAAGTATTTGGGGGTTCTAAATCAAACTTGTTTAAATAAACAAAATCTATAACACTAAATTAAGAGCAAACAACATATGGATAAAACCAAATAAGAAGATTTTCCGGGTTATGATTTCCTAGGGGTAATTAGTGTATTGGTACATGAAAGTAAGTTCCACTTTTAGTTAATGGATATATGGGTAGGCTAGGTTAGGGATTTTAGTGTTAGTCTTTAATCAACACACAAAAATTACACCCATGGATTCTTTTGAATACCAAATGGGCATGGCAAAACATTCAACCCAAAACCTTAATTAAGCATCCCTATTTATAGGATGATGCTTAAGATATAGCATATGCACATACCATACTTATTTCTAAGATAATCTTAAGGAATAATCTAAAATCTATTTCATTGTTCATAAATACATATTACCCACACCCCTCTTTCAAGGATGATGTGCGATTCAAGATTGTTGGGTTTTTCACCCACAATATTTAATTAAAACAATCAAGTATTAGGGAAACCCAATATCATTAACTATAAATTGGAACTTACAATCAAAAACCACACATATTAGCACCCTATTCAAACATAAGCCCAAGATAAAAATTTAGCTATGCATGGATTTAAAGAGAAGAAGCAGATTACCTATATTTTTATTCAATTGTTCCATTGAAATTTAAATAAAGTAAACCCAAGCTTCACTTTCAATATTTAACTAAATTCTCCTATGAAGTTTTCACATTCACTTGACTCTCCTCAATATAAAATAATAATAAATTAGAATTAAGATATATGTTCAAGATGATGAAAATAAGCTAATAGGCCCCAATTCTACATTTGTTGATTATTATAAAAATGTCACCTTGGTTTTGGTCTCTTTAATCAAATTACAAGTTTGACCTTGAATATGTTCCTCTATATCGCAATCATCATCTCTTAACTCAGATAGCAATACCATGATCACGGTGATCATCTTGTGATCGCCATTGGTTGACTTGACTATTGATTGATATCATGACCTTCAGGCCATGATCGTGGAACTGAAGGTTGATTTCAAGGCCTGCATTCCAGCTTTTGTTCTTCTTTCTCATATTTATTCTCTTTCACCTATTCCTCAGCTCATTTTTATTATATTTCCATGCACATCTTCCTATTTTAACTTTTACCTACACAAATGAGCATTAAGTAAGAAATTTCCAACAATTTCATGAAAAAGCATATGATAATTTAGGCTTAAAAGGTGCTAGAAAGTTGGCAAATTTACCACTCATCATAGAACACCATAATATCTTTTTGTTGACATTGTGATCATATTGTCGGAGTTTATAAACTCATACAATATTTATTTGAAATATTAATATCATATTGAGAGGGTTCTAAGCTTCCGCTTATTAACTTTTAAAAATCCTACAAATTCAAAATTCATTTTGTGGTGGATGTCATGGAGGTTTCAAAAAACCTCTACAATAATGCTTGTGACAAGAATTATTGTGGCACTTTCTGAATCTTCCATAATTCTTTTTGTTTCGATCAAAATATCACAGTTTAATAAAAAATCCACCACAATTTACAAGTTCTTTTTAGTGATATTACCATAATTACTTTAACTTTTCCTAAAAGAGAAATATAATTCTTTTCCATATTTGGCTAACCTCTTTCTTAGAGGTAAGATTTCTGACCTCTATAAATAGAAGACCACTCTTCTCATATCATAACATAATAACATCCATAATATAGTCGTTTAAGAGTTTTCTTTAAAGAGAGATTTTCACTCTCATTAGTTTCATGTTTTATTTAATTTTAGTTTTCATATGTAGGACAATTGGACAAATAATATCTATAATATATATTTTTGTATATTTTTATTTGTCATCTCAATTATCACCATGTTGATTTGTAAACTTTAAGCTTCCTCATGGCGTCCATAAATCAAGAAATGGGCTAACTCCTAAAATCTACGATTCAACAAACTCACATCATATGAGGTGATAGAAGTGACCCTAAATACCACCATAACAATTGAAAGAACTAAAACCTTTTGTAGATTTGGTTTGTCCGTACCTTTTGAATACTTCTTCATTTTATACGTGGATTTAACGAAAACAAAGAGACTATCTTTGCTTTTTCCTTTAATGGAGATTATGAGGGGTTTATAAATATGATTAGAATAAATTGGTAGCTTTTAATGGACTTTAGGAACAATAGTTGAATAAAAATAAATAGGTTCCACCATTTAACCATTTGCATATTTCTTAGTTTGGAAAATAGTAAATAGAAGCTTAACATGTTTTAGTTTTGATGAAGAGTAACGTATTTTAGTTTCGGCGTTTGAACGATAACTGCTCACAGGTACTTACATGTTCCATGAAACTTATTTGTTGTTCCTGAAAACTTATCACAACCCGAGGCTACCCCTAGTCGTAACATAGTGCTTAGAACCACAAGTGATTTAAGCTAACCCATGTACTGGCATGATACTTGAGCAACTAATTTAAAATGTATGTACAAGATAAATTTTCTTAACGGAAGTATAACCATGGGAAAATCTTAATAAATATAATACTGATATAGTTTACAACATGATAAAAGTAAAGAAAGAATTTAAACTACATATCATGACTCTGACTGACTATCTATGAAGCCTTTACTACACTAACTACAGATAGCTTGGTCATTCCTCCAACTACCACTAATCAATACATATAGATAATCAAAATACAATATATGTACTGCAATTGACTGGAGTCCCTAAAATAAAAGGACTTATCACCTGCTGGCTAAAAACTGAGAAATGTCTACCCTAGTGTATGAACTACATCTGGTACCTGCATCATGAAAGAATGTAGCCACAAATGCATATATGTGGTTAGTACTTTAGAATGTATTGAGTATATAGGGACTTGCACTTAATTATAGAAACATTAAAACATGCTTTAAAACTGAGGATATAAGTTATTTTCTGAAACATATATTTAAAATGTGGCTATACGAGAAAATTATGTCATAGTGAGATTTATAAATCATGGGCCGAAAATAATTATGTATGCTGGAAAGTGGTAGAAACATAAATACTTTAGGTAAATCTCATGTGAAGTTGATGTTGTAAGACTGAACTGAGGATCACGTATAGATATTGAGCACGAAAACATGAACATGTAAGATGAATGCAAGACAAAGAAAAACATGACTAAAATAATCTGAATAATTGATATCTTAATAACTGAATAACTGAAAGTCTGATTTCTTGGTCAAGAAAACCTAAACTGACATAGACTGAGTATTGACTGATACTGTGGAAGATATTATATAACCGATATGCCATAATCTAAGTTAACCAGGGTCCAATCTATAACCCCAGTTGGAAGGGTGTCAGTACCTTACCATAGGTACAAACACATGGTTGTGTGGATCCACTAATATGATGTCTCGAAGGACCAAGGAGTCAGTCCTAAATTGGCGGGTGATCCCTAAGAAAGTGTCAGTCCTAAACTGGTGGGTAAAATATTATAATCCTATGCTAGCTACGTAGTTTTGGAACTTAAGGAATGATACTAAAGAGCCAGTCCTAACTGACGGGTGAGCCAACATCCCTAGATTCGCTGTGCTAAATTCTACTCCTAACTGAATGACACTAGTATTATGGTGGGTCTAACATAATGTGGTACTGTACTAATAAGTGCTCAACATGAACATAGTAGTCTGAATATAATAATAAAAACATCATCTGACTGACTTGTAACTTAAAAATAAAGACATGTATAAATAGATAGGTAACGGGTATTAATAACCCTCTAGTACTGAATGATCACAAAATACAATAACAATATCTAAAAAAGTGGTATGAAGTGATATTTCAAAGACCCAAAACATAATACAACTCAATATATAAATGAGATATGTAAATTTGACCATAGGGATGAGTTAAATTTGGGAGGATAACAACTTCACATAGTTCAATTAGTAACAGGATAATTTAACATGAAATCAATGGAATATGACATGGGTAATTGAAATTCATAACATGAAATAACTTAATTCACATAGATAAATATGTTGACATGTCTTGAATTCAAATTACTAAGAAAACAAGGATTAAATTCATGATTTATATGGATAATTTCACAAAAAAAAAATTAAAATTCATACTTGAACAAAAAAAAATGATTTTCGGATTTAATGGGTGGAAAGAACCCATTGATATATTCCCCACATACCTTAATTTGTTGAATTCTTGGAGAAAGCTTAAAATTGAAACTTGAATTCTTGAATTCTTGAGGAAGAAAGCTTGAATTTATTGTTCTTGGGAAAAAGGGTTTACATTAGTGCTTAATGATGAAAAGTGGGCAAATAATTTCCTTTTAGGGTTTTAATCCATCACTTGGGTGCTTAGGGGCTAGAGGGAATGACTTAAATGACCTTTGGTCTTGTACTTATGGATATAGGAAACATATACTCCGCACCGCAGAGGATATTGCAGACCCTAAGGTCCGCATCGCGGACGCTAACTATATCTTGCAAAAATGCTCATAACTTTTTGCTCGGGTGTCGAATTAAGGCAAAATTAGATGCATTGAAAAGAGGACTAAATTATGTATAATTTGGTCTGTCTTGATCTGAATAATTTCTCATATTTCAAAAGTTATAAACATTCAAAGGCGACCCTTGTAGGATCGAATACCAAAATTTTACTGAATCAAAGGCTTTTAGCTTAAATTTGGTCCAAGTGTTTCCTATGAACATTTTCATCTCATTAGCACTCTTTACACTAGGCTAATGATCATGACATATATATTCATATAAAAATCATTGGATAGAGCACATACAGGTAGGAACGATGGTTTGAATTCTAGCCCGAAAATGCAGAGTGTTAATTATCTCCCCCTTTGATTCATTCATCCTCAAATGATGGATAAGAACTTATTGAAGCTTTAGAAGTATGGAACAAATTATTTATCTTCACATTATGAACTTTCCCTCAATAAACACGTATAGAAATCAAAAGAAAGGGGGTTTCACGGCATCACCAAGTACATTATGTATGTACGAATCAAGAGATAATGGGACTAAGGTCGTACAAGGGGTATTACAATTATGAATTGGATCATTTACTTAACAATTATGAATTGAATCATGACTAAATATCCGAATCGTAGACATAATGTATGGACTAAACTGAATTCACAAATAGGATGGACGTAAATGAATTACCTCATGGATTAGACATAATCATGAAACTTCGGATAGTAAGACTAGATGGAAAGATGGAAAACCATAGGAGCTTATCTGTTTGATTGCTAAAATGAATTTCTGGCTATACGGACTAAATCATACTGAAAGTTTATACTCCACTGGGGTATTTCTTTAACACTTTTGCTAAGAAGTTCTAATAATATAAGGGAGAAAAGAATCTTGGGCATGATCTGTGTAAGATATCTAAATAAGGAATCACAACATGGATAAAACTATATAACATGGAATATAGGCCTATGACACATAAGCTAGAATGCAATTACTATGTCTTAGGCAATGCAATTGCTCACTTTCAAGCTTAGCCACCCTTCTCAAATACTTCCTCGATTATACTTCTCCCTTTAAATACCATGCTAGTTTGATTTAACTTATAATTCTAGAATGGGCATTGAAAACTTCATCTTCTAAAGTCTGAGCTAAACTAAATTCTCTCACAATGTTAAAGCCTACTCGAAATGACAAAGTGAAATGCATAACCTCGTACTATTAGTCTAAACCATGAATTTGATACCCCATGTGTGTTTACAACTCTCATCTCAAGAATAATTCTTCTTACTACTTCAGCAACTAAATTCAACATCTTACTCGGAATTCACTAGCACACAATGCACCCATCCACTTATATACCAACATAAAATTCAAGCCTTTCATTATAACCACATATGAATTTCTAGTCAATCAACCCATTAAAGCATTTTTCCGCTATTCTCTAAAACCTCTATAAATAACAACTTCCATACACTATCCTCAAGGAAACACATATGAAATTTTAACTAACCATGACATATAACAAAAGATTTACCTCAATATTCCTTAAAACTTATAGCCTTATGTAAAACAAGAATACAACAATCGTTTCCCAATAAGAAATATTTACTCTCTTTCATCAAAATAATTATTCATCAATTTTTATCACTGTTATCTTTACATAAGGAGAGGTTATTAAAAGGATAGAACCTGATATCCTAAAGTTTGAAAGAATACTATACCTAACTTGGACACTTAACTGAGGCTTGAGAAATTGAGTATCAAAGGCATGAATTCATTAAAGAGATCTAAACTGAGGGCATATATGACATAATATGAATCTCGCTAGTCATTAAGAGTGCTCCATGAGTAATGGGAACTCAACATACTGTAAAGCATGAGTACATAAGTCATGAGCTGCATACCCTAAGTTTGGAGTTCATAAATTCATGTAACATAATTCATACTACTAAGTGAACTAGAATTCCTCATACTAGGAACTAGGAACGTACATGATTCTATGAAAAGTGCATGAATATAAGCTATTATCATAGGACTGGCTTGTAAGGCATGAGTAGATGTCATGATGACTAAAGTACAAAACTTTTCACTGAGATAAAAATAGGTTGGGTATCTTCCACCCCTATTGTTGTTCGATAACACACTGGCATCACTACTAAATTTTGAGAGCCTGATCTGCTTCCTTGTTCTATCATCTCCCCCTTACGTTTAAGCCATCATTCTAAGTTTGTGGACCCCTTTAATAAACTCTAAACTTAACTGTAACTACTCTACTTTAGTGTTTGAGATATAAAAATAAACCTAAATAAGAAATGCTACCTAAAAAAACTATATCCTAAAGTGTAAAATACACTACTAATACTTCATTCTTGGATAGAACTCTTAACTTCTTATATCCCCAACAATCATCATATAATAACTTAAATAGTGACTAACTTAGAATCTACAGAAGTATCACCATACCTTGAGTTCACTCTATCAAGAATTTAACTTTTCTTTCTAATAGCTCAATCATCCAAGATTCAAAACTTAGATTCTAACACTTAACATCGATATTCCTAAGCTTATAATGAAGTATACTGACTTCATTCTTTAAAAATCCCTTAATATATGCTATCCCTAACTTTCTTTAGCTTCAGCAATCATCATCACATACTTACACCCTTCTTCAAAACATACTTGCCTCAATAAACACATGATTTGCCTCTTTCCCTTAATAGTCTACTAATATCAAATCTCTAAACTTACATTTTTTTCTAAACCATGAGAATTACCATTATACCACAATACCTAACATGACAACCTATAACCCATAACTTAGCTGGTAAGAACATCAGATACTACATAACTAGCCTCATTTGCACTTAGAAACTCAAGGTTACTATCCATGCACACTCAATGTAAAAACTTAAAAATAATAAAATCCCATATCACAACCTCTAAATCACACCCACGCTATCATACTTAATCTCGAATGAACAAACATAAATTCTTACAAATACTATTTTAAGCATAGTTGTTCACCTTTCATACAACTAGCCCCATGGATACATAATTTACTAAATCTAGATAAACACTATTGCCTACTTTACTGCTGTTAAACTTTTAGGTTTGTGCTTCTAAATCTAGATTATATGCGGTCACAGGATTCTGAGAAGGGATCTAAGGGCATATTTGACTTTGACTCAATGCACTATTTTTTCATGATCATGAATAAAATCATTCATACTTTGGAACATAAAGATACTAGTAGGATACTTTTTGAGCCAACATTCAATCTTATATTTATTTGCGGGGTCTATCTGAGAAACCTTTATCGATAGGAATTTAAGCTTGACTATTTTTGTTACCTCAAAAATAAGGTAGAGTTTGCATGAATAGAGCAAGACGAGAATCATTCTAAGTTTCTTAAAAAACATCTCTACAGAACAATTTGAGATATGAAAGAAAGGAAATATTTCTTAAATTTCTTGTATCCTCTTAATGAAAAGTACAGACATCTCTATACCGTTCTAAAAGATTCTACTAGACAAGGCTTCATAGACACACTAAGACACTTGAATCTTGTGCTCTAATACCAAGTTTTGCACGACTCGAGGATACCCCATAGTCATAACATGATTCTTAGAACCACAAGTGATCCCAAGGTAACCCATGAATTGGCATGATACTTGATAAACTAATTTAAAATATATATATATACAAGCTACATTTGTTGAGCGGAAGCATAATCATGAGAAAATTTGAATAAATATAATATTGATATAGTTTACAACATGATAAAAATGAAGAAAGAACTTGAACTACATTTAATAACTTTGAATGACTATCTATTAAACCTCTACTATACTGACTATAGATAGATGGGACAAGCCTCTAACTATCATTAATTAATACATATGGATAATTAAAATACAACACATGAACTGTAATGGACTGGGCTCCCCAAAAAGGACTTATCACCTATTGACTGAAAGTTGAGAACCATCTTACCTTAGTGTATGGACTATATCTGGTACCTACATCATAAAAGAATGTAGGCACATATGCATATATGTGGTTGGTACTTTGGAATACACTGAGTATATAAGGGCATTCACTAAATCATGGAAATATTCGAAGCATGCTTTAAAATTGATGATATAAGTTATTTACTAAAACATATATTTAAAATATGGCTATACGTGAAAACTGTAAGTCATGGTGAGATTTATAAATCATGAGCCAAAAATAATTCAGTAAGATGGGAAGCGGTAGAAATATGACTATGGTACGTAAATCTCATATAAAGCTAAATATTTTGTAAAACTGAATTGAGGATCACGTATGGATACTGAGCATGACAACATAACATATAAGATGAATGCAAGATCAAGTAAAACAAGTACTAAAATGATCTGAATAAATGAATAACTGATATCTGAATAACTGAAATCTGATTACTTGGTCAAGAAAATTGGAATGGATATAGACTGTGTACTAACTAAAACTATGGGAGCTATTATGTAATCGACATGCCCCAATCTGAGCTAATCGGCGTCCAACCTGTAACCCCATTTTGAAGGGTGTCATTACCTTGCCACGGGTATTAACACATGGTTGTGTGGATCCAGTAATATAATATCCCAAAGGACATGGGAATCAGTCCTAAACTAGCGGGTGACCCCTATGAGAGTGTCATAATGGGTGACATCTCATAATCCAACGGTGGCTACGTACTTCTGGAACTTAGGGACTCCTACTAAGGACCCAGTCCTAACTGGCGGGAGAGCAAACATCCTTAGGTTCACATGGTACTAAATCCTACTCCCAACTGAATGAAACTGGTATTATTATGGGTCTAACATAATGTGGTACTGTATTGATAAATGCTCAACATGAACATGGTAGTTTGAATGTAATAATAAAAACATGATCTGACTAACTTGTAACTTGAAAATAAAGACATGTATAAATAGATATGTATCGGGTATTCATAACCCTCCAGCACTGAATGATCACAAAATATAATAACAACATTTAAAATAGTGGTATAAAGTCATAATTGAAAGACCTAAAACATAATACGGTTTTATATATAAATGAGATATGTAAATTTGAACATGAGGATGAGTTAAATTTGGGAGGATAACAACTTCACGTGATTCAATTTGTAACTAGAAAATTTAACATGAAACTAATGAAATATGACATGGGTAGTTGAAATTCATAACATAAAATAAGTTAATTCGCAAGGAAAAACATGTTTACATGGCTTGAATTCAAATTACTTAGACAATATTGATTAAATTCATGATTTACATGGATAGTTTCACAAAAGAAGATTAAAATCCATACTTGAATAAAAAAAAAAGGAGATTTTGGGACTCAATAGGTAGAAGGAACTTATTGATGAATAACCCGCATAACTTAATTGGTTGAATTCTTGAAGAAAGCTTAAAATTGAAATTTGAATTCTTGAATTCTTGAGGAAGAAAGCTTGAATTTCTTGTTCTTGGTAAGGGAAGGGTTTACATAAGTGCTCAATGATGAAAAGTGGGCAAATAATGCCCTTTTGGGATTTTAATCCGTCACTTGGGTGCGTGAGGCCAAGGAGGAATGCCTTAAAGGTCCTTTGGTCTTGTACTTACGGATGCAGAAATTAAAATAAAGATGTGGAAATGCAATCACAAAAAGAAACGGAATACTGAAAAAGATTTAATGAAATCATGACTTTCTAAATTCTTACTTTCTTTAGAAAACTCTTTCTTCAAATAGGAGTATATTTCTTTCTCCACTTAAATACATATTTATAAAAAATGCAGCACCTCATTCAAAAAAAAAAACATACATTACACATCCAAGAGGCTGCACAATGAGGAACAATATTCGCTAATACTTGTATGTTTCATGAAACTTGTTTGTTGTTTTTGAAAACTATAAAGGCAAAAATGAAGGAAAATAATTAAAATAGAAAAGATGTCAAAAACACAATTTTAAAAGAAATGAAATATTGAGGAAAACTAATTATTAAATCATGAGTTTTTCTAGTGCCAGGAATGAACATCAATATTTGTCGGTGAATGCTCCTCACATTTTTTGAAATATTTATGATTGCCTACTTAACGACATATTGGATCAGTGACCTTCATATTAATCTTGAATGCAGAATAGAAAACTCTTGCCCTCCTCTCGTACACATTATCAACAACTATTTATTTCTCTTTTAATTCTAACATTTAAGTATAAAATGGATTACTGCAGAAATACTACTAATTATTTTTTCTTTCACCTTCTTCTATAGTATTTTATTTTCCTTTACTGCCAACATTTATGGTTATAATTGCAAGTAGTAAAAATGGCATAAGTGCTAAAAATATACTCTACATTATTTTCTCATTTTATCTACTTCTGATTAATATAGGAAAAGAAGGATAAAAAAAAACACAAAAATATAAATGTAAAATTGTGTCCTTAAAAGCATGCCACATCACCCCTCCACAAACACATCCTATTTTCATACGTGATTAGTAAGGAGAGGCTTGTATATTTCATTTTTCACTTTTTATTTTACGCTACTAAAATGACTGACTTTTTATTCATGGACATCCTTTTTGCTATCTTTCTTTTCTTTTCATTCATATATTAGTTTCCACTAATTTTCCATCTTCTTCTCTTTTTCTTTCAAGTGTTAACTTTAAAGTGCACCAGAAACTTTTTGGATAAAATTAACACAAGGTTCATTAAAAAAAATGGAAATATTCTCAAATAACAAAGATAGGGCTCTAAATAATAGATTGATAACAACATTTTCATAATTATCATTAATAGCAAACTGTAGATATATTTGATGCGCTATTTTTGGATGTGCATACATATACAAATAGTTAAATAATGTGAAATTCAATTAAATAAGAAGAATATCTTTTATTGTAGCTAAAATTACACATGAGACATTGATGGAATATTGTGTTATCAAATATACTATTGCATTAAAGGTTATTCAAATCAGAAATAAATGTTGATAATTTTTTATTTCTCACTCCTCAATCTCTCACAATGTTAATGATTTTCTCGTTCTCTCTCTCCTCAATCTTTTCCCTCTCTGTTTCTTTCTCTCTTTTTTTGAATTTTGTATTTCTATCACTTTTTTTTTGTTGAGATCTTTCATTTATATTTGTATATAAACATATATATGCATTATTTGTATTTACTTGAGTCTATCATATAAAAAATATGCAATGCATTATTTGTGTTTGTATTTAAAGATTTATATCAAATGATATATTGCATATTTGTATGATTTAATGTGCATCAATAAAGTTTAATTTGTATCAATGAATCAAATACACTTATTCATAGGAAGAGAATTAAACCATTCTTGTTTGATTATTTTAAAATAAAAATAATGCAGTCAACTACAAATATAAATATAAAAAAATAAATGAAACTACAAATGCAAATACACTATACAAATACATATACAAAAAATAGTTCTTTAAAATACAAGTGCATTAACAAAAATAGAATTCAAATATAAATACAAACAAAAATAAAACAAATGAAACTACAAATATAAATACTATATAAAATTATCTACAAATATAAATATAAAATAGTCCTTTTGATCAAGTGCATCGATGAAAATAGAATTATATAAAACTATATCATTTGTATTCAAATGATTTCAGTTGTATCAACAAAAGTAATTGTATCAAAAACCCAAAAACACACATGATGGTGCAATTACAAATACAAATATAAACTGATGCTAACACAAATAATTATAAAAACAAGAACATAAAACTTAAGTCATCCTAAATACTGTCGAAACAATCACGAAACTGTCAGAGCCACCATAAAATCATCGAAACCACCACAAAAATGAATAAATTTAATTCTATATTTTTACAAAATCTCAATCTAATCACCATAGGATCCACTGCGAAAATACAATATCATTTCAGATTAATAGAGTTTATGGGTTGTTTACTAGTTAGTTCATTGCGGTTAGCTAGTGTTTGAATGGTTGTTTTCTGATAAACTAAAAGGGTGTTTGTTGCTGGTATTTTGATGATTATTTTTGGTAGTTCTACTGGTGGTGCGCTAGGTTGAAGGGAGAAGAAAGATGACGGGAGTGGGGAAAATTTATTGGTGAAAGAGTTAGGGTTTAAGAAGAATGGTAAAAATATATATTGTTCTCTCTGCCATGGAGAAAAAGAGAGAAGAAATTTGTAATCAAACTTTTAGTCTACAAATAAGAGTAAAGCAAGATAGAGATATATATAGAAAGGGAATTGATTAAAATATAAAGACAAAATATCCAATTACCCCCCTGAACTATACCCATAAAGGTTACGACAAATCTAAACTTAAAGGGGGTCCTATTATACCCCAGAACTAATTAAAAGTGGAATTTTAACACCCTTAGTACATGGAACATAAGTGGCACACACATATGCCTACGTGGACACTTTAATGTGTTGTGCCACGTAGGCACTAAGGGTGTCAAAATTACACTTTTAATTAGTTCAAGGTGGCAATATGATCTCCTTTAAGTTGAGGTGTGCTATAACCTTTTTGGGTATAGTTCAAGGGGTAAGTGAGAATTATCTCAAATATAAAAGTGGGAGGGGTGAATATTGATAAGATGAGGATCCCACTAAAATATTGCTATTTTATTGTGCTAGTTGATTATTATAAAGTGTTGTTATGTGGCTTAATTATAGACTTAAGTTTGTAATTTTGTGTAATTTTTTTCAAAAAAGGGAAGGCAAATTAAGTGACTATTTATGAAATTGGCTAAAGAGGCGAAAGAGTCTAACTATGGATAGTGAAAGGGTAGCAAAAATGGTCAACATTGGCTTTAAAAAAAGTTGTTTACCAGCTTCTATTATTTTATATTTTGTTTCATTGTACACATACATCAGACAAGTTTTAGATATATCTATGTAAAACATAAATTATGCAATGTTAATCAAGAGGGGGAGGGGTGAATTGAAATTCTTATACTTCAAGTAGACTAAAGTTATCATTTGATCAATTTTCCTACACAATGATGTTAGTACCAAAGGTTGTAATGATAGTATATAAAGAACGAAAATTAAATAAATGACATAATAAGATTTATTCTGGTTTAGAATATCATTGTGGTACCTACTTTCAGTCTTCTTGAGTTATAAGAGGTTCCTTTTAGATCAACTTGAATGTTTACAGATTGTTTGTATTATAGCTTACAAACAAGCTTCTCTAAGAAATGTTGTAGCCTCTACTCATATAATATCTAATTTATTCTTTGTTTTGTCCTCACTATAACATATTACAATAAATTGTATAAGACTAAAAAAGTAACTAAAATATTGCTCAGGTGAAGATATGCAAGAATAATCCTTGAACTTTATTTTCTATATATACATACTCAAACAAAAGGACCATTAAAGAATATTGACTGATCTTCTTTTTCCATACAAAATTTTTTTAGCTCGATTTGAAAATTTACTTTCCTTTCTCCTAATTCCATACATATCAATTGGGGGAACCCAAGGGATTTATGGGTCCATCTATGTTGATTCTGAATATCTGAATTACGTCATATGTTCATATCAGATACATCCATATTTTCCTTCCTTAAACCCTCGTGATTAATTTGTTTTTCTTCCTTAAATACTTGTATTGACTATCTTCTTTTCATTTGTGGTGATTTCCTTTCAATAACCTTGAGATCTTTCTATACTTTCTACTGTATGTAGTTTTGATGATGAGCAGCTAAACTGCAAGGGACTAGGTCCCTGGATGTGCCACATACATTACAACTGGCACGTGTCAACTGCACAGTTTTGTCCTCTTGTGTAAAATCTTGCAAGTGCCATTTTGTACTAACTTGGACAGCTAGTCCAATGATATTCTAGCTCTAATCATCACTCAACTATAAAAGGAAAGAGAAGCCTCTTCACCAAATGATTTTTGCAAATTCTAAAGAGTGAAAAGAGAGGTAGCAAAACCCTACTTCAACACTGCTTAAGTTCTTATCTGTTTATATGACCTTAAATAAAAATTGTTCGTGAGTGAGCTTTGATTTGTTATAGAATTATTCAAGCTATAAGAGTATTGTTTTTCTCTTAAAGTAGAGAGCTGCTTAGGTAGAGTTGTATAAGTGTGAGACTGATTAGGGAAAATCAGTATAGAGAGAGTCCTTGATAGATTTACCAAGATGAGCTTATAATAGAGATATTACAATAAAAAAGAACCAAGAGTTAGGTTCATAGTCGAGTCTACAATCAAGAGGTCAGTTATAGTAGACATTTTGGTGCTTCTGAGGGTAAGTCATGATTTTTTCCTTCTTGGGTTTCCACTAAAAAATCTTGCATTCTTACTTTCCTACACTGCCTTTATCTTTTTAGCACATCATAGTTGCTTTACTATTTTATTGCTTGTCACTAACTTTGAGGTACCTGGTCCCTCACTATGTGATGCAACCCCTAAGGGTTATAAAATTGGTATCAGAGGAAGGTTTACTCAAAACGTTTCACACCTAGAATGTTCTGGACAAAATAATCGCTTTAACTGAACTAGGGATGGAAAGAAAGGAAGCAAAAAGGGAAAGATTCCTAACCTTGAAGGCTTTAGAGTCTAAACCATGTGAAGAAGATACCAATGTTGCACTTTTGGCAACAAATATTATTAGATCTATAAAAAAGGAGTGGTCAGCTTAGCAAAGGGAATGGTAAGATTCAACATTGTCATAAAGATGGTTGCTCTGAAGCATTCATAAAAAACTGCCAAATACAAAAGAGTAATCAAAATATTAAAATTCAAGAAGGAAAGTAGCAATTGATTATGCTGAAAAGCAAACTTTGGTAGTATGTGGAGACTCTTCCAGTAGTCCAGATAAATATAAGAAGATTGAAGGTGGATCTATGCTAGTATTTGAAGACAGTCTAGTTATTTATGATTCCTTGTTTACTTTCTTAGATAACATAGAAGGTGAAAAGGAAAAGAAGGTAACACTCTTTGATATAAAATAAAATCAAGATAAATATATTGTTAAGAAGATAAAGAAGCTTGCTAGTGTATTAATAGACTTTGTGTTTGAATTAACTGCCGAAAAAATGTTCTAAAGGAGAAAGCTGAAGATCTAGAACTGAAATCGTTTTCCTTAACCCTCAAGATATTTGAAGCTGAAAAATAGTTATTAAATTGACTATGAAAATGTAAGTTGTTTGAACCAATTGGAAAAGTTTAATGATTCAAATGACAAAGGAAAGAGAGAAGCTTCACAGTTTCAAATTGATCTTGAAAAAAATTGAAGAATTCTTAAGAAAAGCACATGTTAGCATTCTACAGGAATGAAGAGTTAGAGAGAGACTTGGTTTTTTTGAAAAAAGAGTTGAAAAAATATATTAAATGGACTACCTCCTCACAAATCCTCTCTAATATGATCAGTCAAGATGTCAAGGATGGTAGAGGACTGATCTAGATAGGAAAATTTCAACCTGGTAAGTAAAAAAGAAAGGCTGCTCATGACAATAGGAGCACAAAACACAAGCTCTTATATACTCACTTTGGAAGAGATGGACATGTAAAAGAAAGATGCCAATTCTAGATTAAGGCTAAATTAAATCTTACTGAATACATTCAGCAGGAGAATACACATCCTAAGGGCTTCGAGTTTAAAAGGAGGTAAAAAGAAACCAATCACTGCCTAGATGGGCAAAGAAGAATTTGATCACACCATTATCCTCCTACTAGGAACTCAAACATAAGTAGGTTTCCAAATCTAACTTATGATTGTGATTCCAGGCATGGGAAGGGGATGGCATTTAGGAATGTCGTATTAATAGCTAAATTATGAAAGGAAAAATTTTGTTCTCTCTGTCAAGTCACTTTAATATAGAGGTGTATCATTGTGAAACAAATTATTTCAAGGGACCTAGTCCCAAAGAAACTCATCTTGAAAGAAACCAGAGGCAGTATGAGGGAAGTAAAAATCTGGGATAAATTGGAACTAAGCTTGATCAAAATGCCTAGAACCAGTATCTGAGTCAATATCACTCCTCAAAACTTGGCTATGATCAGTTGACAAGATTCCATAGTAATGTCGGTGAGTGATTAATCTAACTCAGCTCCATACCATTATAGGTATATACCCATGGGGACAACTTAGAAAGAGAATAAATAAATCTACACAAGTTCAAAAGTCATTCAAATTCAAAGGGACCCGGTCCTATCTCTTAGGTTAGTACATACAAGATGCCTAAGTAATCACAAAGCCATGTATCTTTCTCTTCTCTAAACTTTCAAATCTTTTGTAAGATGAAATGTTGCACTTATTAGATTCAGACATGTCAGTTCAAAAGAAACTTCTTTTAAAGATAATAGTTATTCTTAAAAGTGTTAAATTAGTCCTTTTTGTCAAATGTACCTGAACTAATCCTATTTATTTTACTAAATCAACAATCATCCCTTTACTAGAGTGGTACATCACTCTTTCTCAAATCAAATAGATGATGCCATTATCTCTTCAAAATATGCAAGAAATACAAAACCCACAGTCGAGTTAACTCCACTAAACTATCCTTAACCCTAGAATTTCATGCTAAAAAAATCATGACGTACAATTCAAACCAAGGGTCTAGGTCCTCAATAGGACAAGAAAATCTTTCACTGAAAAACCCTTAATTTCCTGTGTTGTCTAAAAAATCCAATATAGTTAAATTCTCTGAAACACAACAAGCACTAGATTTTCCTACATACTCACACTCAAGCATTATTTTTTCTCAGTGTTTGAAAAAGAAATTCCTAATAAAAGAGTTGATCTTTTCCTCTAGTGAGAACTGGGTAACTGAGAACCTACTACTGTGAACTTGTGACAACATAGAAAACTTAGTTGATGGAGTAGAATATGAGGTTTGTGATTTTTATGAAATGAATAGGAGAAAAGATATGTTGTTACCTCCAAATAACGAGTATGAATAGATTGAGGACAAAGTACTTCTGAGATGGACTGTGAAGAAACTCAGGAGAAATAGAAAAAGAAAAAAAAAGAAATATTGAAGTTGTGGAGATTGAAATAGGATAAAAATTAAATTCAAGGAGTATTGTTTATATCAAAAAGGGAAGAAAGTATGATCTTAAAATTGAAAGGACCAGGGCCTCCATATCAAATTTTAGTAGCTCTTTTGGAATAAGGCAGAAAGTTATTGCTATCAAGAAAAAGAAAGACTCTGAGAAACCAGGTCCCATGAAAAGAACAACCGATGATAAAGGAGAAACAATTAGTGAGCCCAAAAGAAAGAAAAGAAATGAAAAAAAGAATGACATGACCAGAGAAAGAAGGATTAGAGTTTATAAAATATGTCAAGTATCAAGGCTTGTTACACTTTTTTGTAGAATCAAACCCCATCATTTTTAGGACTGAGGGAGCAAAATTTTACTATAATATGGAATTATCAGAAGATAGGCTTAGTTTGTCTGCATAGGTGCAAGGAAAGTCTATCTATTTTGATAAAGAAGCACAATGAAAATCTTGGATGTACTAGCTATTAGAGGTAATACTTCTATAAAAACAACAACCCAAAAATGAGTTTATGATCAATATCTCTAAAATAGGAGGAACATCTAGAGAAACTATGAATAAAAAGTTCATGAAATGTGAGTTCCAGCTGGTATTTGAATTCATCAACAAATTCCTTCTGTAAAGATCAGGAAAAACTACCATTTTATCTGGGGCTGATCTGTCCTTGATAGATTGCATAATGTAATTTCAAATTGATCAGTCTGTCTGCTCTTATGATTGAACACATAAAGAAAGTAATTCTTGATAAAGATGGGAGACATGAAATTCCCTATGAGTACTTGCAAAAGAAGGTCTTCAAACATTTTGGTGCGAGTAGAACTAAAAGAACACCTAGAACAACCAAGCAAATTATCAACCCGACAATCCTTGTAGAAAATGAATATATTGAAGGCAAAGTTGGTTCTATGTCTCAAGTATCTTAGTTGTTAATTGTTTAATAAAGGTTGGGAAAGGAAATAGAGAAGTTAAGGAATATGTTGGATGCCAAAGATACTTAGATAGTGCACCTGAAGTCACAAAGTTAGAAGTTACCATCTGAAGGACAAAGTGTCTCTAATGAACTTCCAACTGAAAATCCAAAACTCCAGGGAAGAATCGATAAACTAATCAGTAAAGTTAAGGAACTGAATCCTTAAGTGAAGAATCTCACCAAATAGTTGTTAGATGCTCACAATGATGGAAATTCAAGAATGGAGATGTTGCTTAAGCACCTTTCCCTCAAACCTCCCTCAACGTAAGTCTTGTTATCCCAGTTCTCTAACCAATTTTGCGTCAGTTTCAATATTGTATTGACCATTGAATACAATTATTCATTGTATTATTTTCATATTATTGTACTGGTACTAATCTCTATTTATGAATGAATGAATAACCTTGTGGACTTCATTTGTTTTCTTTACTTTAAGGTGTTCTTCATATTAGTGTTTCCCCAGTAGCCATGAGTTAATTAGATTGCACTTATTTTTACTTATGGTTTACTATCACTCCTTTCTAATGATGACAAATGGGGGAATAATGACTTCGTGTTAAGGACCAGGTGTTATGTGTAGGGACCAGGTATCATGAAATGAGCTAAGAAGTATGTGTGATCATATGGTGCATACTAATAGGGTAAAGTAAGGTTTTTGTTGAATGGATGAATGAAAGAAGTATACAATGCAAATGACAGGGGGAAGTTTTTCTATAAATTACAACAAGGGAACAGGTGAAGTTTTTCTATAATAGTGAAGAAGGATGCATGATGATAGGGGGAACATTCATCTTTAGGTGGTAATCACTCTGATTAGAAGTGATGAATATGAACTGATGCTCATCATCAAAAAGGGGAAATTTGATATATGTAGTTTTGATGATAAACAACTAAACTGCTAGGGACCAGGTCCCTGGATGTGCAACGTACAGTACAGCTAGCACGTGTCAACTGCACAATTTTATCCTCTTATGTAACAAACTTGTAGGTGCTATTTTTTACTGACTTGAACAGCTGGTCCAATGATATTTCCGCCCTAATAATCACTCAGCTATAAAATAAATGAGAAGTCTCTTCATGAAATGGTTTTTGCAAATTATAAAGAGTGAAAAAGAAGAAGGAAAAACCCATTTCAACACTGCTCAAGTTCTTAGTTATTTAGGTGAGCTTAGATAGAAAATGTTCTTGAGTGAGCTTTGATTTTTAACCGACCTACTCAAGCTATAAGAGTAGTATTTTTCTATTTTAGTAGAAAGTTACTTAGGTAGAGTTCTCTAAGTGTGAGACTGATTAGAGGTAATCAGTATAGAGAGAGTCCTTGGTAGTGTTACCAACATGAGCTTATAATAGAGTTGTTACAAGAGAAAGAAACCTAGAATATTTTTGACAGTTGAGTCTTTAATCAAGAGGTTGCTTATTGCGGACTGTTTGGTGCTTGTGACGGCAAGCCATGGTTTTTCCATTCTTAGGTCTCCACGTAAAAATCATGCATTCTTACCTTCCTATACTACCTTTATCTTTCCATCATCTTATAGTTACTTTACTATTATATGGCTTGTGACTGACTTTGAGGGACCTGGTCCCTCACTGTGTGATACAACCCCCAAGGTTTCTACACTTTCTTTCTTGGACCGTGGCTTTTCTCTTTAAGGGATTGTTTCCTTAATTATCCCGCATATAAGTAAGGATTAATATGTCATTATTAAAACAATTTTTTGGGGATAAAATGCAAATCATACCACATAATGACACATAAATGCATAAACAGGCTCACTATTAATTATTTACCTAACAATATAATTCAATTCAAGGTATACATTTTTAAGTCCATTTGTACTCATATCAGGTCAATTTTAGAGCCTACTTGTTCTAACTAGAATATAGTTATCTTTTATGCATAATATTTTTGGGAGAGCTACCTAGAGTTGTCTTATCATATAAGCACATAGCTTATATATGATGTTCGGGTTACTTTACTCTTTTTATTTCTAAAAGCATAAAAAGAATTAAATATGTCTTAAAAACTAAAAGCATATTATGAAATATGATCCAAAGGACTCAGAAAAATACTGAAAATATAAACCAAGGATTTTACTACAAAATATAACTACTATGAGCCTCTTTCCGCAAAACCCAAAGTGTACTATGGGCAGTTCATTGTGTGCCTCTCTCTCTAGACATGAATTTTTCCTAACTCCACCTAATATAAGGGTATTTTAGTCTTAAAACTTTTGGAAACCATATTATTTAACCTTTAAACTTCCCATATGTATTCGCTACTCAATTATATTGATTTAATTCCTCTCCTTCCTTTTCCCAACTCCAACAGTCAGGATTTTAAGAAAAGTGTCTCGACCCAAACCAGGGCCTGGTCATGACGGGTATCTCAAGTTCCACGCGAACTAGAGATCAACCCCTGCACCTAACCAAAATAAACACAACATTCCCCAATGTTGGATGAATTCTAAACATATAACAAGATAACTTGCAACAATCTTAAGAAAAGTTAAAACATGTCTATAACCGATGACCGATGACTGGCCAAACAATAGATAAACATCCCTAATATCAATAATAATCAAAACAAATCCTTCTAAACAAAGAGCTAAGACCAGTATTGGTTGGGACATGTCCCCAACTCTGTTAGATGACAATGAGAATGAAAATTATAATAGAAGTAGCTATCAACTCAAGTCTAAGAATAAAAGCAGGTGAAATACCTAAGCTTCTGGGGGATGAAAGCTCACTACTTCACCACAACTCAAGGAACTGAACCGACTGACCTAACTTTGTGTAGGAAAAGTACAAGTAGCTCTAGTGCCTACATCATGTATGGATACAACGTTCGAAGAGTTAGTAGGATGAACACTAGTATGTAAATCAAGGATAAGGATAATATAATGCATGATCAACAGTTAAAAATCATTCAAAACCAATGCAGATAATTAAATGCATACACATATGCATATACATACACATATATACATATATTACATGTAGGGATAGGGAACAAGGCTTAACATGCTCTTTAAAACTTTAGCCTGGATTGTGTAGATCAACCGTCATAATGTACGAAGGTATCCACGGGCTATATGGGCCTAGCTCTCCCCCAGTTGGTAGGGCCCCAGTGCATGTGTTCATATAAACCAAAGGGTATACATATGCACAAAGGAGGACTCAAACCTCCTGGCATATCAAGGTGACATGAGCATCAAATAATGTAACATATTGCAGGGGACTCAAACCTCCCAATCATATGATAGTAATATTAAGGGGGACTCGAACCACCAAATCATATAGACCCTGCGTTGATAATTGTGGTTTCAAGTATTGGTATCTCGGACCTATACTTTCACGACTCAGCTACACAACCCTCATTAAAGACCAGTTAAAAAGAGTATCACACATTTTCATTCATTAAACTGTATTTCACATTAAGGCATACATTGATGGTATCATTATACCAACTACACTTGCAAGGTAAAATCAACATGCAAAAATAATTACATCATTTAGGGAATTCACATCCCTCTTTGTTCAAATATGATAGCTTATGAAAATACAAAACCCACAAGCTTCAATTCAAAACCATTATGCAATGGTTCAAAAATACTCCAATTCCCCTATTTCTCATAACTAAAAGCCAATTTCACAATATGGGGTTGGGGTCATAACCACTTCAACAGTCATAGTTCGGGGAAAATCACAATTCTCTAGTTCATTTACCATATCCATGCACCCATAAGTTTAAAACTATATTTAAAGCATAAATAATCATACGTAATCCCTAGCAAAACATTGGTCAACAAGAAGCATTAAAAATCCTCAACCCTTGTTTCAAAAATAACACTAGTATCATCTGAACAATAATTTAAAACATATGCTTTTTATAGATTAACAATGAGGTAAGAGTAACAAGCTTAAAATACCAAGTTTCATGAAAGGAATTCAACCCTTAAGCCTATGAATGACATACTTCTTGGAAACCCTAAGTATGACTACTTAAGAGAATTTTGGGAGAGCTTGGAAGTATTTGAGTATGTTAATAATAAAATAAAGCCCCCTTAAGTTCTTTATGAACATGGTATTTTAATTGGGTGAGAAGGAAATTATCCAAAGGGCCCTTAATTTATAATTTAAAATTTAATCGTTAGTGACTACGGATGACTATACTACCTGCAAAGACCATTATGAATCATCACAAGGAGTCCAATCAAGATAGAACCACCAAGTCCCCATACCGGTATAGCTACTATTCATACCCCTAACTCATAACCACACTTCATGACTGTAACCACTTCTTTTACTCAAAACAAGAAAAATTTGGGATGACACACTGGATACCCTATGATTGAGACGTAACAACTCGTCATGAGTCTGTATGATTCATGGCCTCAAGTTATAATAAAGACAGTGTCTTGGTCCAAACTTTCTGGACACTTTACGACTTGGTCATTATGGCCCATAAGAAGTTTTGAAGACTTGTTGAGAGCCACTCTTACTCAGAGTACAACACTAAGCCACTTGTTATGATTAAGTCATGATCGAGTCCTTATGACCCATCATGACTTCCTATGATTCGTAAGGGGAGAGGTAGTTAAGACTGAGGACAAAATTTACAAAAATTTTCAAGGACCAAAATCCTATGCATTACATACTCCCCCCTTAGGATCATTCATCCTCGAATGGTATGAAAAGGAATTTATTAGCATGATTTGACTCCACATACCACTACTCTTATATTTCACAAATAAAGAAAACAAAGATACCAAGGAAATCGCCATTTTATTTAACAAAGTCAAAAAACAAAGATGTTAAGAAATACACATACCTCAAGAACAATTATTCAGAATGGGAAACAAGAATGGATACTTGGACTTTATGTCCTCCTCAGCTTCCCAAATAGCCTCTTCAACCTTTTGGTTCCTTTAAAGAACCTTTACCAAAGCCATATCCTTTGTCTACAACAGACGGACTTGCTAGAACAAAATCTCAATCGGGACTTCCTCATAAGCCATAAAATCCAAAATACTCATTTTTTACAAAGGAACAACCATTAAAGGGTCACCTACACACTTTCTTAACATCGAAACATGAAACACTAGATGAATAGGTCTCAAGCTAGAAAGAAACTTCAATTCATAAGTGACATTACCAACCCTTTTTAAAACAAAGATGGACCCACTTAATGGGGACTGGGATTCTCTTCTTACCAAACTGCATCACTCCCTTCATGGGAAAAAACATTTGGAACACCCAATCACCAACACTGAACTCTAATACCCTATCGCTCACATCCACATAAGACTTTTGGTGAATTTGGGAGACCTTAAGTCTATCCCAAATCACCCTCACCTTATCCATGAAATGGTGAACCAAATAAGGACCAAATAATTTATCTTCACCAACCTCTAACCACACAATAAGAGATATACACCTCCTACCATATAAGGCCTCAAATGGAGCCAAGTGATAATTTTTGTTGTTGGAAAATTCTATGAGAAGCAGGTGGTACCCAACCACCACCAAAATTAAATATGCAAGACCAAGGCATATCTTTCAAGGCCTAAATTATCCTTTTTGCTTGCTCATTCATCTGTCGGTGTAAAGTGGCACTAAGGATTACCTTGGTCCCTATACCTCACTGGATGAGATGAGAAATAGGTACCCCAATCAGATATAATGGATACTATAGTACCATGCAACATCATGATCTCCTCGATGAACAACTTGGCATAATCCTCAAAAGAAAAATTAGTCCTCACGGGCAAGAAGTGAGAATACTTAGTCATCCTATCCATAATGAACCAAATCGAATTAAACTAATGAAGAGACTGAAGAAGACCTAGAACAAATCCATACTAAATATCTCATATTCCCATAAAGGAAGTTCAATCTCTTGAGTCAATCCACTGGGCCTCAAGTACTGTATCTTCACTTCCTGACACACCATGCACTTAGCCATAAAACTGGCCACATCCTGCTTCATATTCTTCCATAAATAAATATCCTTAAGATCATAATACATCTTTGTTAAGATAGGAAGAATTGTATAATATGACTCATGAGCTTTGGACAAAATTCTTCTTCATAACCCATCAATATTAGGATCACATAATATTCCTTGGTATCTTAAGATACCATCACCACCAATTTTAAAAGTCATTACCTTTTGTATACCCACATTATCCTTTATTTACATCAAAATAGGATCCAACACTTGTTTTTCCTTCACCTCATCCCTAAGAGATGACTTCACCATTTCTTGAACAACTACACCACCATTCTCAAAATCTTAGAGATAAACTCTAAGTTTATCCAAATAATGAATATTCGTAAAGCCTAAAGTTTTTGGTTCTTGAAAATTTATGAAATCTTATCCTCACTACCCTGCAATGACTCACCTGATGAGTCATAATGTATCTTTATGGGTCATAAGACTAGTCGTAATAAGCCTATAAGGATTTTACTAAGACACTACCATGGTAAAGACTAATACTTTGCAACTTGTATAGACTCCTAATGAGTCATAAAGAGGGTATCTCATAATATGTCCAGTGTATTGCCCTATTAAAATTATTGATACTATGACCTGACCCTATGAGTCGTAGTGTCTCATTATGAGAAGTAGTGTGCCAGTCCTATGGTTTATAGTGAAGAGCACAAAGGGGTTCTTTTTTAGCTACGATTGGATGTCCTAACTTGTAGGGTGACCTTGTGAGTCATAAGGTCACCCATAGAGATCGACAAATTATTTTTCCGACTATTAATGAGGTTATTTTAGAGATTTCCCTCCTATAACACTGACAACCCATAACTTATAATCTTATTTGGGACCTATTCTCAAACATAACTTCACATAATTACACTCTCCCATTCTTTTAAATTCACTTAAGTAGCCATACTTAGGGTTTCCAATAAGTAGGTCATCCAAGGGATTAAGGGTTGAATTTCTTTTGTGAAACTTGTTATTTAAGGCATCTTACTCTTCCCTCATTGTTAATTTATTAAAATCATATATTTTAAAGTATTATTTATGAGATATTTATATTGGTTTGAAATCAAGGGTTGAGGGTTTTGAATGCTTGTTGTTGAACTATGATTTCTCATTATTTACAAAATATTATTCATGCTTTAAGTATGTTTTTGAACTTGTTGGTGTATTGGCATGGTGAATGATCTACGGAATTGTGATTTTTAGAAACTTGTGACTTTTGATGAGGTTATGACCCAAACCGCATATTGTGAAATTGGTTTTAATTATGAAAAATATGGGAGTTTGTAAAATTAAACCAAGGGAGTTATGAATTCCCTTAAGTGTTGTAATTATTTTGGCATGTTGTTGTTACCTTACAAGTGTAGTTAGTATGATGATACCAATAATGTATGCCTTAATGTTAAATATAGTTCAATGAATAGGAATGTATGATGAATGCTTTTAATTGGGATTTAATAGGGGTTGTGTAGCTGAGTTATGAAAGTGGACGTCTGAGTGATCAATACTAGTTACTGGGTTTGACGATGTGGTGGTCAAAGTAACTAGAGAGGTGCTAGTCCCCCTCATTATTAATATATGATTAGGGAGATTTGAGTCCCCCATATATCATTACATGATTGGGTGCATAAGTCACCTTAGTATATAATTGGGAGGTTCAAGTCCCCCGAGAATAGATATGAGATTATTCTTTAGTTTTTGTGACTACACACACTTGGGCCTGACCAGGGGTGAAAGTAGGGTCCTATAATCTCGTGGGTACTATTATATGATGGTTAAGATATGAAATCCAGGCTAAAGTTTTTAAGAACATGTTGAGCCTTGTTTCCTATCCTGATCTGTGATATATCTATATTTATATGTTTTGATTATGTTCATTAGTTTTGAATGATTTTGAACGATTGATCATGGTATTATGTTATCCTTATCCTTGAGTTACATGCTAGTGTTCACCCCACTAACCATCTTCAGACGTTGTGTCCCCGCGCAATACAGGCACCAGAGCTTTTTTTAATTTTTTTGGACAGTGTTAGGTCAATCGATTTGGTTTGTGGTATTGCGTTGAAGTGGTGATGTTCCATTTGTTAAAAGTCATTTCACCGACTTTGATTCTTCGATTCGAGTTGATAGTTACTTTCTTTATCATTAACATTATTATTTTCATTCTTCTAGTCATCTTTCTGAGTCGGAGGCATGTCCAAACCAAGATTGGGTTTGGTTCTTTTTTTAGAAGGATTTATTTGGATTACTGTGGACATTGTACGGTGTTGGTCAGTTGTTTGGCCGATCATCAGTCATCAGTCATAAACTTATTTTGATTGTCTTTAAGATTATTGTATGCTATCTTGTTATATTTTTGGAATTTGTCTTAAATTAGGGAATGCTGTGTTTTGTTTGGTTAAGTGTAGGGCTGATCTCCGATCTATGTGGGACTGAAGATACTCATCATGGTTAGTCTCTAGTTTGGGTCATGAAAGAGATGGTATTAGAGCCTAGGTTTGATATCATTGGGTGTCCAATAATATTGTGTCAAGTAAACTCTTATTTATGATGTGTAGCACGCCACACTTACAAGGGAGACTACAAGGCATTTAGGAATGTTTAACTTTCTTATTGTTCTATTTCAACCTATAGAGTCTAATGTCTTGAATCTCCTCTAATTTCTGTATGTTTACTTTTCAGATCATGCCTTAAAGCAGATTTAAAATTCATGGAAACTCTTCTGTCCTGTCTAAGGATTTTAATACTAAGATTTTAGACCTAAAATAGGGTTTTTGCTTTTGATTGCCCTAAGGGAGTTCCACCGATTCCCCCTATCCCTTCTTAGGCACCCCATGCTAGAGTGTATAATTCTAAGTTTTACCAGTTGATTCATTTGCATACCCAATTGGTGGCCTCCTAGACTAAGTGTGTCGTTTCTGTTGCTCCATCATCTGAGGTTACTAGGGTTCGCCAATTTATGAGGTTAAGTCCTCCTATTTTCATTAGTTCTAAAGTTGAGGAAGTTTCTCAAAAATTTATTGATAAGATGAAAAAGATCTTTCATGTGATGTATACTACTGATGTGAAGGGTGTAGAGTTCATTGCTTATCAGTTGAAGGATATAGCATACCAATACTATGAGGAGTGGAACCAGTCTAGGGGTAACGATGTTGAGTACACTTTGTGCGATGATTTCTCTCATGCTTTACTTGACTGTTTCTTTCCTTAAGAGCTGAGAGAGGCAAAGGCTAAGGAATTTGTGAATCTAAAGCAAGGAAATATATTTGTAAAGGAGTATGCCTTGAAGTTTCATCATCCGTCACCTTATGCCCCTATGTTGATGTCTAGCATGAGGACTTGAAAGAGGAAGTTAGCCTCTAGGTTGTCTCATGAGTTGATCTTCAAGAAAAAGGCTACCTTATTAAATCAAGATATGGACATCTCTAGACTTATAGAGTCTATGCAACAATTGGAAGAGGAGAAGAAGAAGTAAGCTAAAATGAGTGAAAGGCAGAGTAAGAAGTTTCACTATTCAAATTAGGATGGAGGTCAACAACAAAGTGGTAGTGCTGGTAGAAAGTGGTATAAGAAGAAGTAGGGCAATTTTGGTTCTTACTCTAAGACTAGTTCTCCTTATCCAAAGTCACTGGGTGAACATCGTTCTTAATATAATAGTCGGTTTAGAGCACCAGCAGCCTAGTCGCAGGATAGCGGGTCTCAGTCAGCTCTGTCATGTTCTCTTTGTAAATCTTATCATCAGGTGCATTATGGTTTTTATGTTGAAGAGAGAAATACGTCCTTTTAATGTAGTCAGACTGGTCATCTACAGAGGGATTGTCCTTCTAAGGTTGTTTCTAGAGAAAATAAAATTCCTATTGCTACTTCACCAGCTCCCACACTAAAAAGTGTTGTTTCTATTTCTAGCTCTGGCGCTGGATGGACCCATTTGTATGCTCTTGCCACTCGCCATGAATCTGAGGCATCCCCAATATAGTTACTGGTATGTTTAAACTCTTTTCTCGTGATATATAATATCTTCTTGATCCTGAGTCTACCCTCTCTTATGTCACCCCTTATATGGCTATTCATTTTTGTTGTGATCTTGAATGTATTTTGGATCCCTTCTCTGTATCCATCTTGGTGGGTGACTTCATTATATTTATAAGGGTCAATAGAAGTTTTATGATGTCGGTCCATAGTAGGAAGTCCTTAGTGGATCTAATAGAGTTTGACATGAAAGACCTTGATATGATTTTGGGGATAGATTGGTTGCATTAGTGCTATGTGTCTCTTGATTGTCGGACCTGAATTCAGTTTCTATTTCCCAAATGAGCCAGTGATTAAGTGGGAAAGTAGAACCCTTGTGCCTAAAGAAAATTTTATTTTGTATCTTAGAGCTCGGAAATTAGTTTCTGAAGGGTGCCTCTATCACTTAATACATGTTACGAATTCTAGAGTTGAAAGACCTTTTTTGCATACTGTCCTAATGGTCTATGAATTTCTCAAGGTGCTTTTTGATTCTCTTCTTTGTATTCCTCCTGATAGACAAATTGATTTTAGGATCGATCTTCTTCCAGGTATTTTTTCTATTTCTATCCATCCTTATAGGATGGCTCCGATCGAGTGGAAGGAACTTAAGAAAAATTGAAAGAAATTTTGGACAAGGGTTTTATCTACCCTAGTGTGTCTCCATGGGGTGCTCCTATTCTTTTTGTGCATAAGAAGGATGGTTCCCTTCGAATGTGTATTAATTACCTCTAATTAAATAAGGTAACCGTGAATAATAATTACCCACTTTTGAGGATCGATGATCTTTTTAATAAGTTTTAGGGTACTACATTCTTTTCTATGATTAATCTTCGGTCGGGTTACCATCAGTTGAAGATTACAGAGGTCAATATCCTTAAGATTTCTTTCCGAACTCGGTATGGCTATTTTGAGATTTTAGTAATAGATTTCAATTTGACTAATACCTCAGTAGAATTTACGGATCTTATGAATCATGTTTTCGATGAGTTCTTAGATCTGTTTGTCATTGTCTTCATCAATTATATTTTGGTGTATTATAAGACCAAAGCGAATTATATGGATCACCTCTTCCTTGGGTTCCAGACCCTTAATGATCAGTGTTTATATGTAACGTTCTCTAAGTGTGACTTTCGGTTAGATGTTGTGACTTATCTGGGTCATACTATTTCTAATGAAGGGATCATGGTGGATCCCCAGAAGGTTATGGTGGTTAAGACATGGACTAGTCCCATAACTCTATTTGATATTTAGAACTTCTTAGGTTTAGGCGATATTATAGAATGTTTGTGAAGATTTTATCTTCTATTACTGCCCCGCTGACTAAGTTTACTTAGAAGAAGGTGAAATTCTTGTGGTATGATGTTTGCATGGGTAGTTTTAAGAAGCTTAAGGATAAGATGACTTTGGTTCCAATTTTGACTTTGGCTATAGGCACTGATGGTTCTGTTGTCTATTATGATGCATCTTAAGGGGCTGGGCTGTGTGTTAATGCAGCATGGCAAGGTGTTTTCTTATGCTTCTAGATAGTTGAAAGTTCATGAGAAGAATTATTCGACCCATGATTTTGAATTGTTAGATGTGGTGTTTACATTAAAGATTTGGTGGCATTTTTTTGTATGAGGTCTATGTTGATATTTATTCTTATCACAAGAGCCTGCAATACATGTTCACCCAGAAAGAATTGAATCTCAAGCAAAGAAAATGGCTTGTGTTTCTTAAGGACTATGATATGAGTCTTTACTATTATCCCAGTAAATCTAACGTAGTTTTTTATGCTCTTAGCTGGTTGTCCATGGGAAGCTTGTCTCACGTGGATAAGGAGAAGTGGTATTTGGTGAAAGATATTCATTGTTTGGCTAATCTTGAAGTTTATCTCCTAGATTCTGAGAATAGTGGTATGATTTTTCAAGAGGTGGAAAGGTCATCTCTTAGTGTTGATAAAGTAAAAAGGACAATTTAGGTTTTGGAAGATAGCTTCGGGCTTGTATTTTTAATTTTGGTACTAGTTGGGTTGACGACTTGGCTCTTATAGAATTTTTCTACAATAACAGTTATCACTCTATCATTGGTATGGCTCTTTCTAAGGCCTTGTATGGTAGGAGGTGTAGGTATCCTATTAGGTGGTTTAAGGTTAGTGAAAATAAGTTGTTTGGCCATGATTTTGTTCACTAAGACATACAGAAGGTGAAGGTGATTCTTGATATACATAAGGCTGCCCAAAGTTGCCAAAAGTCCTATGCAGATGTGAGTCAAAGAGAGTTGGACTTCATTGTTGATGATTGGGAGTTTTTAAAGATGTCCCCCATGAAAGGAGAGATGCAGATTGAGAATGGGAAACACAGTCCCCGTTATATCGGTCCGTACTTGGCTTTAAAAAGGGTTGGTAATGTCTCTTATGAATTTGGGTTGCCTTCTAATTTGAGCTCTATTCATCTGGTGTTTTATGTTTAGATGGAAAGAAAGTATGTGGGTGATCCTAGATAGTTGTTCGTTTAGAGTTGGTGGGTATTTTGGATTCCTTGTCGTATGTGGTTGTCCTGGTTGAGATTTTAGATCAGCAAGTCCGTTGATTGCGGACCAAGGATGTACCTTAGGTAAAGGTTCTTTGGAGGAATTAAAAGGTTGAGGAAGCTATTTAGCAAAATGAAGAGGACATAAAGTCCAAGTATCCTTTCTTATTTCCCATTTTGAATAATCATGGTTGAGGTAAGTGTATTCATTAACATCCTTGTTTTCTGACTTTGTTAAATGAAGTGGTGATTTCCTTGGCATCTTTGTTTTTTTTCTTTGTTTAAGGTAAGAGTAGTGGTATATGAGGTCAAATCGTGCTAATAAATGAATTTTCCTATCATTCAAGGATGAATGATCTTAAGAAGGGAGTATGTAACACCCCGACCTTTTGGTCCTTGAAAATTTCTATAATTTTATCCTAGAAATGACTCACCTGATGAGTCGTAATATGACTTTATAGAGAAAAATACCCAATCATAATGATCCCAAAAGGATTTTCCTAAGTCACTATCATTATAACGACTATTCTTAATGAGTCATGTAGACTCCTAATGAGTCAAAAGGAGGGTATTTCAAAGCATTTCCAGTGTAGTGTCCTATTGAAATTTTTGAGACTACGACCTTCTCAAGACGTAGGGTTCTAGTCATAAGGTTCACTCTGAATAGACCAAGGGGTTTCTAGTTTTGCTATGACTAGATGGTCCAAGTCGTAGGGTGACCCTATGAGTCATAAGGTCACCTGTAGCGATCGACGAATTATTTTTCCAATTTTTAATAAGGGTATTTTACACATTCCCCTCCTATCCCACTGGCAACCCACAACTTATAATCTTATTTTGGGCCCTACTCTTAACCATAACTCAAATTAATTACACTCTCAAGCTCTTTCAAATTCTCTCAAGAAGCCATACTTAGGGTTTCCGAGAAGTAGGTTATCCAAGGGCTTAATGGTTGAATTCCTTCTGTGAAACTTGTTATTTCAGGCATGTTACTCTTCCCTCACTGTCAATTTGTTAAAATCATATGTTTTAAAGTATTGTTCATGAGATATTTATGTTAATATGAAATCAAGGGTTCAGGTTTTTGAATGTTGGTTGTTGAACAATGTTTCCCCGTTGTTTACATATTGATTATTCATTCTTTCAGCATGGTTTTGAGCTTGTGGGTGCATGGGAATGGTGAATGAACTAGGGAACTGTGATTTTCCCAAACTTGTGAGTTTTGAAGAGGTTATGACCCCAACCCCATTTGTGAAATTTAATTTTAGTTGTGAGAAATGTGGGAATTTGTAAAATTGAACCATGGGTGTTATGAATTCCCCCGAGTAATGTAATTATTTTGGCATGTTGTTTTTACCTTGGAAGTATAGTTGGTATGATGATACCAACAGTGTATGCCTTACTGTTAAATATGATTCAATTAATGGGAATATGTGATGAATGTTTTAAATTATGGTGTTATGGGGGTTGTGTAGCTGAGTCATGAAAGTAGCAGTCCGAGTGACCGATACTGGAAACCCGATGTGGGGGTCATAATGACCAGGGAGGTTTGAGTCCCCCTCATTATGACTACATGATTAGGAAGGTTCAAGTCCCCCACACATCATTACATAATCGGGTGCTTAAGTCACCTTAGTATATAATTGGGAGGTTTGAGCACCCCGTGCATATATATGAGATTATTCTCTGGTTCATGTGGCTACACGCACTGCGTCCCAACTATAGGTAAGATATATGGCTCATATAGCCCCTGGGTACTATTATATGGCAGTTAAGCTACACAATACAGGCTAAAGTTTTTAAGTACATATTAAGCCTTGTTCCCTATCTCGGCATGTGATATATCTATATGTATAAGCATTTGATTAGATGAATTAGTTTTGAATAATTTTGAACTATTTATCATGGCATTATGTTATCTTTATCCATGAGTTACATGCTAGTGTTCACCTAACTAACCATCTTCAGACGTTGTTTCCCACGCGATGTATGCACCGGAGCTTCTTCTACTTTTCCTGGGCAGAGCTAGGTTGATCGATTCAGTCCATTGGTTCGTGGTGTTGTAGTGAAGTGGTAATCTTCCATTACCCAAAAGGCTTAGGAATTTCACCAGATTTCATTCCAATATTTGAGTTGATAGTTACTTTCTTTATTATTAACATTATCATTTCCATTCTCATAGTCATCTATCAAAGTCGAGGACATAACCTGACTAAGACTAGTTTTGGTTCTTTATTTAGAAGGCTTTGTTTGGATTACTTTGGATATTGGGCGGTGTTCATTGGATATTTAGGTGGTCATCGATCGTCGGTTAGACTTTTTTTGATTGTCTTTAATCTTGTTGCATGCTAGCTTGTTATTTGTTTGGAATTCATCCGACATTGGGGAATGTTGTGTTTGGTTTGGTTAGGTACAGGGGGTGATCTTGGGTCCACGTGGGACTTGAGATACCAGTCATGGCCTGGACCTGGTTTGGATCATGACAATATCCTTCACCAAATCTCGTTTCTCCTCATCCACATGAGACCAGGTTCCCATGGACAACCTGCTAAGAGCATCAGCAACCACATTAGCTTTACCTGGATGACAGTGAAGACTCATGTCATAGTCCTTAAGTAACTCAAGCCATCTCTTTTTACTGATATTCAATTATTACTGTGTAAACATGTATTATAGGCTTTTATGATCAGAATAAATATCAACATGGACCCCATACAAATAATGCCACCACATCTGTAATGCAAACACCACAACTAACAATTCCAAATCATGAGTTGGATAATTCTTCTCATGAACTTTCAATTGTCTAGAAGCATAAGCAACCATCTTGCCATGTTGTATCAATGCACAACCCAATCCCTGACGGGACAAATCACAATAGACAACAAAACCCTCCATGCCCTCAGGTAGAGTTTAAGACTGGAGTTGAAGTCAACTTTTTCTTTAGCTTCTCAAAACTACCCTTAAAAGAATCTGGCCACAAGAATTTCACCTTCTCCTAAATCAACTTAGTCAATGGGGAAGCAATAGAAGAGAAACTTTCCATAAACCTTCTCTGATAGATGACTATACCCAAGAAGATCTGAATATCGGTTGGATTTGTGGTTCTATGCCACTTCTTAACCGCCGCAACCTTCTATGGATACACCATGATCCCTTTACTACAAGAAACATGACCAAAATAAGTCATATCATTCAACTAGAACATACTCTTAGAAAACTTTTCCTATAAATGCCTAATACTTTAGGGTCTGTAACACAAGGCTAAGGTGATCACCATGATCCACCTCGCTCTTAGGATATACCAAAATATCATCGATAAACACAATCAAAAAGAAACCTAAGAACTGATGGAAAACTTGATTCATAAGGTCCATAAATGTTGTCGGGTCATTGGTCAAACCAAAGGACATCGCCAAAAACTCAAAATGACCATACCAAGTTCAGAAAGAAGTCTTAGGGATATCCGCCTCCCTAATCTTCAACTGATGGTAATCCGGCCGAAGATCAATCTTGGAAAATAACTTAGCACCCTAAAGTTGATCGAACATATCATCAATCCTTGAATGGGGATACTTAATCTTCACGGTCACCTTATTCAATTGGTGGTAATCAATACATATTCAAAGGGAATAGTCCTTCTTACGCATGAAAAGAATAGGAGTACCCTATATAGACACATTAGGGCAGATAAAACCCTTATCCAAAAGATCTTTTAAACTACTACTTAATTTCTCTCAACTTAATCGGAGTAAAGAACGAGTATCCGGAGAAAGATCAATCCCCAAATCAATTTCCCTATCAGGAGGAATAGCAGGAAGATCATCAGAAGGACCTTTAGATCTCGAATCCTTAACATGTCTAAATGATAGAGCCACCTTTTAGAAACCAATTTTTGGGCTCTAAGATATGCGATAAACCTTTCTTTAGGAACTAGGGAACTACCTTCCCACTAGATTACCAGGTCATAAGGGAAATGAAAATTGACCCTTTGGGTCTGATAATCAAGATACGCATAGCATGAATGCAACCAATCCATCCCCAAAATCACATCAACGTCTAACATGTCCAAATCTATTAGAACTACCAAGGTCTCTCTACCATAGACCAATACCACACAACCCTTATAAACCCTTATAGGTATAATGGAGTCACCCGCCAGGGTGGACACAAAAAAGGGTTCAAAATAAATTTAGGATCAAAACCAAAATGGATTGCCACATAAAGGGTTACATAAGAGGGAGTAGACTCGTGTTCATGTAGACAATATACATCATGAGAGAAGATTTTAATCATACAACTAACAAAATTGGGGGATGACTTAGAATATTCGTAAGTGGCAAGAGCGTACAGACGGTTTTGGCCACTGCTAGAGCCAGAAGCAAAATTAGCACCCTTTAGTGCAGGAGTGGATGAAGTAGCAACAGGAATCTTACTATCCATAGAAGCAACCTTAGAATGACAATAACTATAAATATGACCAATTTGACCATATTTAAATCTCTTGTTCCTCCCCATTTCATAAACACCACGGTGCACCTGACCGTAAAATCTATAAGGAGGATACGGTAGAGCTAACTGAGCCTTGCTAGCCTTCGACTGAGATTTTGATGCTCTAAACCAACTATCATACTAAGAAAGACAATCACTCAACGGCTTTGGATATGGAACACCAGTCATAGAGTATGACCCAGAATTGCCCAACTTCTTCTTAGGCCATTTTCCACCATCTCTACCACTTTGTTGTTGACCTTCACCCTGATCTATTAAGCAAAAATTCTTACTCTGCCTTTCACTCATCTCCACTTGCTTTTTTTTATTCTTTCACTTATTGTATATACATCACAAGTATAGATATATTCATATCCTTATTCAAAGAGGCAACCTTACACTCCAAGATAAATTCACAGGAAAGCCTCGAAGAAAACTTCCTCATTCTATCCCTCATGCTAGACACCAATTAAGGAGCATAACGCAAAAGCTTATGAAACTTTAAGGCATACTCCTTCACTGACATCATTCCTTTCTTCAAATTCATGAATTTCTTAGACTTTCCCTCCCTCAACTCCTGAGGGAAAAATGACCAAGAAAGGAACAGGAGAAGTCATCCCACAAAGCAAACTCTACATTATGTCCCATAAAATGGTCAATCACATCATACCACAGATATACCATATCCTTTAACTGATAAGTTGCATACTCTACAACCTTCATATCAATAATAATCATCACATAAAAGATGTTTTCTATCTCAACAATGAAATTTTAAATATCTTCTTCAAATTTAGAACCAGTGAAAGTAGGAGAACTCAACCTAATAAATTGCCCAACTCTAGTGGCCTTAGATTATGGAGCAACAAAAGCAGCATGCTCAGTCTGGGAGTCCACTAACTGAGTAAGAAAATGAATCAACTAGCAAAACTCAGTATTAGACACATAAGCTTAAGGTGTTTGCGAAGGGATAGGGGGAATTGGTGGATTTCCATTAGGGCAATCAGAAGTAGCGACCCTAGACCAAGTTTGAACTCCTGAAGTTTGACAAACTCCATCCACTTTGTCCTTAGATGGGACAAAAGAGGTCCCACAATTATTAGATCTTTTGGGAGGCATGATCTGAAAAAAAAATATACTTAAATAGAGAAGATTTAAGACCTTAGACTCTATAGCTTGAAAATAGAACAAAAAGAAAAGGAAATATTCCTAAATACCTTATAGCCTCTCCCTTATAAGTGTGGCGCAGTGCATACCCATAAACAAGGCCCTACTTGATGCAGCTTTTTTGACAACCAATGACACCATACCTAAGTTCTAATACCATCACTATCATGACCTAAACCAGGGCCTAGCCGTGATGAGTATCTTAAGTCCCACGTGAACCGGAGATCACCCCTTGCACCTAACCAAACCAAATACAACATCCTTCAATGTTAGATAAATTCCAAACATATAACAAGATAGCATGTAAAAATCTTAAGAAAAGTGAAAACCTATTTATAATTGACAACCAATGACTGGCTAACCAACCAACCAACATTACCTAATATCCACAATAATCAAAATAAAGCCTTCTAAATAAAAAGAAAAAACCAAACTTAGGAATCTGACAAATGACAATGGGAATGAAAATGTAACTATCAACTCAAGTCTAAGAATGACAGATGGTGAAATGCCTAAGCCTTCTGGGGGATAGAATCTCACCACTTCATCACAACTTAATGAATCGAGCCGACCAACCTAACTCTGTGAAGGAAAAGTAGAAGTAGCTTTGGTGCCTGCATCGCATAAGAATACAACATCTGAAAATGATAAATGGGGTGAACACTAGCATGTAACTCAAGGATAAGGACAACATAATGCCACGATCAACAGTTCAAAATCATTCAAATCTAATATAAATAATCAAATACATATACATCTATATATATATATATATTATATATATATATATATATATATATATATATATATTATACATATATATATATCACATGCCGAGATAGGGAACAAGTATTAACATGCTCTTTAAAACTTTAGCCTAGATTGTGTAGCTCAAACATCATAACATATGAAGGCACTCACAGTCAATATGGGCCTAACTTTCCCCTATCTAGTTGGGGCTCAATGCATATAGTCGGACAAACTAGAGGGTATACATATGCACTATGGCAGACTCAAACTACTCAGCATATCAAGATGACAAGAGCACTAAATCATGAATATATTGTAGGGGTCTCAAACCTCTCATTCATATGATAATAATATTGAGGAGACTCAAGTGCTACAAATGCCATGATTATTCTTATTGAATCCTTCTTTGACACAAGAGGGAAGATTTCATGTTAATCAATACCTTTTATTTGAATAAACCCCTTGACTATAAGTTTAGCTTTATATCGCTTAATATTATTAGATGAATCTTTTTAGCTTTATAAACCCATTTAGATCCTATAGTAGAGACTTATTGTGGTAATTCAATTATAGTCCAAACTTTATTTTTAGCATCCAAACTTTATTTTTAGCAATAGATTCTATCTCTTCTTTCATGGAATTATACCAAAGTGTGGAGTTTTCTACACTTATGGCACGGTTTTCAGTATTGTCCTCTTGGACCTCCACTTTCATGGCTCAACTACACATCCCTCTTTAAAGCCTAATTAAAACAAGTACAACACATTCTCATTCATTGAACCATATTTCATATTAAGGCATACATTAATTGTATTGTCATACCAACTACACTTGCAAGGTGATATCAAAATACCGAAACAATTACATCACTTGGGGAATTCACAGCCCCCTTGGTTCAAATATGCCATAGCATGTGAAAATATAAAACCCACAAGGTTCAATTCAAAACCATTACACAATAGTTCAAGGTTCAATTCCCATATTTCTCATAACTAAAAACCAATTTCTCAATACAGGATTAGGGTCATAACCACTTCAAAAGTCACAAGTTTAGGAAAAACCACAATTCCCTAGTTCATTAACCATACCCATGCACCCACAAGTTCAAAACCACATTTAAAGCATGAATAATCATATGTAAACCATGGGAAAAACATCATTAAACAACACGCATTAAAAACCCCAAATCCTTATTTCAAAACCAACAGCAATATCGTATGAAAAAACTTTAAAAGATATATTTATTATAAATTAACAATGAGAGAGGAGTAATATGCCTGAAATACCAAGTTTCACAGAAGGAATTGAACTCTTGATCCCTTGGGTGACCTATGATGTGTCATGGAAATACGACACTTTTAATTCTTAAAACCATGAAATTATGTTTGAACTTAGGTTATTTTAGTAGATATGATGTACTTTTGTGGTTATTGCAGGTAAAATAGGTCTAGCATAGTATTGTAAAAAGACTAGAAGAAAAAGCCCTAAAAATACTAAAGTTGTAGATGGTACAAGTCCTCTCACAAGTCGTTAACACCTCATATGACTCGTAGGCTGACTTATGAGCATAATAGAACCCAAAGCCAAACTGAGAAGCCAAGTATAGAGAAGATACGACTGAGCAGTTAAGTTGTAATATGGGATTTGGATTGTATCATAAAGTCATCAAGACAATAGAACCCAAGGAAGAAATTCAAAGTTGAAGTGTCAGAAGAATACTAGTCAAAAGCATAAAAACGACTCATATGATCCAACCATAAGTAGACCAATATTCAAAAGAATAAATGAAGAAGTCCCAGACAGATACGAGTGAAGTTCATGAGTCGTATGATCTAGGTAAGACTCGGGAAAAAGAGTCTTAAGATGAACATAAAGTTAAAGCCTGGAAGATCAGACATTGGAGTAATGAAAAAAGGCACAGTATGACACGCATCATGACAGTATGAGTTAAAGAGCGAGTCATACCTTGTGCTGACATTACCTTGCCTTTTTGTTTTTTATTAAGATTTCAAAGTATTTTTGAGAAACTTTAAATATTGTAGGATTTATCTTTGATTAGGTTACATTCTCATATATTATTTTGAGATACTATTGCATACTTTTATATCTTTGATACTTTACCATTATTCTTAAGAATTTGAGTTTTAATTCAATTGAAGACTTGGGATTTTATTCATATTATTCATGTTCAATTAATTACATGTATTCTTCATTGATAATCATTGTTTTTTTCATGAACATTAGTGGATAATCTTCCTTACTAAGGATGTGGGAACCCTAGTAGATTAGCTATATAAAATAAGTGGGAGATTTATCTAATCTAGGGTTTATGGATGTATCTTAATATTCTTTAAATTAATTGACCTCAAAGCTACTACAAAAACTTGGGGATAGCCTGTATTTGCATACGTCCCCATAAGGGATTTTGTGATGGGGAAAAGTAGATTAAGACAGTAATTTTAGATTCACTTCTATCATCTCATCTAATTACTTATGACTCAAAAGATGAAAATGAACTAAAGTCGAAAACAAGGAGTAATAAGGCAACACCTTGAGACTTACAAGGTAAAATTTAAGATTTACCAACACGTTCATAAGATGGTTGATAATACATATCTTGTTGACTTTACATGTAGAGTAGTAGAATAAGTGGATTGAACATGAGAAATTTAAGAAGTTGAGAAGCCATGGGGAATACAAGCCTTGTGTTTGTCTTCCAAGATTTAGAACTCAGAGCATTTAATTTCTGTTACTACTTACTGATTACTTCCGAAATGTCCCATTTACTTTTCTGCACTACTCGTGAATTACATCAAGTTAAGAAACTATTCATCATCTTATCTATAGAATTGATCCCAACCTAGTTAGGTTACTATATTTATCATCGACCGTAGCATATTTCTTTAGGGGGTTAGTGTTGGGTGACATCAAATTTGGGCGTCGTTACCTAGGAAGATGGTTTAAGTATTGAATTTAATTGGTAAAGTTTGTGGGTTTTTATCCTTTTTTCTAATTTGGCATGCATCGGTGTATGTCAAACACTAGGAGAAGAGGCAATACCTTACTCACTTTTGATCCTGTGCCAGAAAGATTTATTCAAACACCAAGAAAAATGTTAGGACAAGTTCGTGATAGAGTTTAAGACCCTTCCCCTCCACTAGTTGATCCCAATGGGAAAATCATGCATGCTTCTTTGGATTTATAAAATTTTTTATATTTATAGATGCAAAAACTAATAACTACTACTAAAGAAAAGAGAAGTGCATCCAAAGAGGCTTGATTATCTAAAAAGGCTGGGTTATCTCAGCCCAGAGGATTATCTAGAACACATCAAGTAGTTGAGCATCAATACAGAGTTCAAAGAGGCAAAGCTCCATTGTTTCCTGCATACCATCACTTACACTCATATGATGGTAAAGAAGATATGGGTTATGTTGGACCTGCTGAGACACGAGCCATTGTTCCTCCTGCTTTACCACCCTATGTGAAGTTTGATATTACAAGTGCTATGATCTAATTATTGAATTTGATAGGTGTATATTTGAGATCAGCTAATGATGATACAAATATGCATCTTACAAATTTTTTTGGGATCTGCACATCATATACTATTTTGGGGGTTGATCGGGAAGTATTGATAGTAAGGTTGTTCCCATTTTCATTAACAGGTAAACCATTACTATAGTTAGGGAAACTTCAAAAAGGGTTAATCACTACTTTGCATGAGTTGTGTAAATAGTTTCTGAATAGATTTTTCCTTCTTATAAGGGTGCTCTAGTTGGAACATAAAATTTATAACTTCAGACAGTTACCTACAAGATCTTTGTATGAGGCATGGTTTAGATTCAAGAAAAAGATGAGCATAGTACCTAATCATAGAATCAGAGGATAAAATTTGTTAAAAATCTTCTATAGATCACTAAATGTTAGTTCTAGAGCAATGGTAGATATTATTTTGAGTGGTGCATTCATGCACCTTTGATAGGATATTGCACAGGATATGTTTATTTATATTTCGGTAACCAATAGAGGTTGGGATACTAAAGATGTTGAGTGTGATGCAGTTGTATATAGTATTGGAGCAGATAATCCTTATGGAGCTAGTTGTGAATTGGTAGAATAAGAGGCTGCACAGTTTTGGATAGACGTTACGTTGCTTACAATAGTTTACAACAATAAGTGATGAGAAAGCAAATGTAGTTACAACATAGGGATCTACTTTAAGGACTTTTGAGATTAAATCTGACAAGGAAATAAAGTATCTTAATCGTAGATTGGTGAATTTCCAAGAACAAGGGCAAGGAAACAAAGGTTGGAACTATTATAATGATAGATATAGAGATAGAGATAGTGAGATATGGTGATTGACGATGAAAAGATGACTAAAAAGAGAATAACAATAAGTATGATCCACCTAGTGGTCGTAATTCTGAGTATAGAATGGAGGAAATATTGTCAAAACTGGTCAAAGGGCAAGAAAGTCAAGAGATTTGTCTTATTGAGATTAAGGTAGACCTATTCGGGTTAAATCAGAAAATTGAGTCACATGTCACGGCAATTAAACAACTAGAATAGCAGTATGGCCAGATATCGTCCAAATTGAATCAAAGGCAACCTGGCACTCTTCCTAGTAATATGGTTGCAAATGAAAAGAATGATGGTCACTTCCATGCCATTACCATTAGATTTGGTAAATAAACCATAGATCTACCTGTGATAGTTATAGATAAGTAAAAGAATATTGATGACCTTGTTGATATAAAAACAGTAGCAAGCAAGATAAAGAGAAGGTTAAGAAGCTTGTGTTGAAAACCATTCAAAACATCTTCCTCCTTTTCTCAAAGGCTTAAAAAGAAATAAGAAGATGGTATCAGAAGTTTTTATAAATGCTAAAAGAGTTGTCAGTCAATATCCCGCTTATATAGGCATTAGAGCAAATACGAGGATATGCAAAATTCATGAAAGATATAATCTATAAGAAGAGGTCAGTCAGTTATGAGCTAGTCAACAATATTCATCATTGCAATGTTGTAGCTACTAGATCATTAGTAGAGAAAAAGCAGGATCCTGGTTCATTTACTATACCATGTACTATTGAATCTTTTAAGTTCACTCGTGCATTAAGTGATTTGGCTTCTAGAATCGACCTCATGCTATTTTTAGTATTTAAATAGTTAGGGTTGGGAGCACCTAAACCAACCACTATGAGATTAGTGATGGCAAATAGGACAGTGATAAAGCTAGTTGGTATTTTATATGACGTAGTGGTGAAGGTTAATTCTTTTATCTTTCTTGTGGATTTTGTGATATTAGACAGCAAATTAGACTTTCAATTCCCAATTATTCTAGGAAGACCATTTGTGGCTGCAGGAAGGACGTTGATTGATTTTGATCTAGATCATCTGATATTGAGACTTAACGATGAACAAGTGATATTTAATGTATACAAATCCATGAAGCATCATGATAAGTTAAGAGTGATATCAATGATTGATGTGTTTGATGAACAAATAGACTCTTTCTATGATATTAATGTAGTAATAACTTGGGAATATACTTTTGATATTATTTCTATTAAAGAAAGGTTGGGTGTTGAAGCTCTAGCAATCGTAATCCTGAACTTTGATAGTGATGTTATTGAGGACTATGATGAGATGGTATGTTCTCTCTATGGGAGTGGTTCTTATACTTATGCACCAAATAAGCTTGGTTTGTATTTGAAAAATAGAACTACTCCACCTGCTCATCCATCCGTTGAAGATCCACCTATCTTAGAGTTGAAGTCCCTCCTTTCTCATTTGCGATATGTATTTTTAGGGGCCAATAAGACTTTACTGGTAATTACTGCAGCCAATTTGATTAACTCAAAAGTGGAATCATTGTTATTAGTATTATAGAGATTAATGAGGGCCATTGGTTGGTCTATTGCAAATATATTGAAAATTCTGTCAAGTTTGTATACTCATAAACTTTAACTTAAATCAGAATGTAATCCAAGTATAAAGCATCAACGTTGACTTAATCCTCCTATGCAGGTGGTGGTAAAGAAATATATAATAAAGTGGTTGTATTTTGGTGTAGTTTATCCCATTACTGATAGTAAGTGGGTTAATCTGGTACAATGTGTCTGCATTGTTGGACAAGTTAGATCGCATAATTCAAATACAGACCAATATTATCAATAAAAAAATATAGTTAGTATGAAGAAAGGTAGTATTACTATTGTGCCTAATAAGAAGAATGATTTAGTGCCAATGAGGTCAGTCACAAGATGGATAGTATGCATGGATTACAAAAAATTAAATATGTAGACTCAGAAGGACCATTTTCCCATGCCCTTCATGGACCAGATGTTAGACAGGTTAGTTAGCAGCTGATGGTATTATTTTCTTGATGGGTATTTAGGTTATAACCAAATCACTATTGCGCCGGAAGACCAAGAGAAGACCACCTTCACTTGTCCTTATAGGACCTATGTATTCAGACGTATGTCATTCGAGCTACACAATGCTCTAGCCATATTTAAGAGATGTATGATGTCAACCTTCTCTAATATGGTAGAATACACCAATGAAGTGTATAAGGAAGATTTTTTCATTTGTTGGTAATTTTTTTAATGACTGCTTAGTGCACTTGGTAAATGCTCTTAGAAGGTGTGAAGAATGCAACTTGATACTTAATTGATAAAAGTTCCATTTTATGGTCAAAGAAGGTATTGTACTTGGGAATAAAATTTTAAAAAAGGGTATTGAGGTAGATCGAGCAAAGATTGAAGTGATCAAGAAATTACCTCTACCAATTTCTGTGAAGGGTGTTCTAGCTTTTTAAGATATGTCGGGTTTTATAGGCGATTCATCAAGGACATTTCCAAGATTGCCAATCCTCCTTGTAGGCTTCTTGATAAAGAGGTGAAATTTAAGTTTACTGAAGCATGCTTGAAGGCTTTTGAATGTCTGAAAGAGAAGTTGATGATTGCTCCTATTATTATGTCTCCATACTGGTCCTTTCTTTTTCAGATTATATGTGATGCAAGTGGATTGGACTTAGGGGATGTACTAGGTCAACAAAAATAGAAGATCCTTCATCCATCTACTATGCTAGAAAGGTATTTAATCATACCCAAAGAACTATACCATGAAGGAATAATAGTTGTTGGTAGTGGTTTCTGACTTTGAGAAGTTTAGGTCTTATTTGATTGGGACAAAGGTGATTGTGCACACTGATCATGCAACATTGTGGTACTTAATGGCTAAAAGGGATGCTAAAATTTGACTAATTAGGTGGGTACTATTGCTGCAAGAATTTGATTTCGAGGTCAAGGACAAAAAATGCACTAAGCATCAAGTTGTAGATCATTTGTCTAGGCTTGAGGAGGAAGCTATGCAGAATGTTGAAGATAGGCTAGAGATTGATGACATGTTTCGAGATAAGTAGATATTAGCAGCTTCCCAAGATCTTATTCCATGGTTTGAAGACTATGCTAATTATCTAGAAAGTGATCTAATTCCAGAAGATCTTTCCTTTCAGTAGAAAAAAAAAGTTGATGCATGAGGTAAGGAAATTTTTTTGGGATGAGCCTTATTTATTCAAAATAGGTACCAATGGGATTATTCTAAGATGTATACTTGAGGTAGAGATAATGGGCATAGATGAGGCTTGTGATTCTTCGCCAGTTGGGGGTCATCATGGAGGAACCCACACTTCCCACAAAATCTTATAATAAGCATATTATTTGCCAATAATCTACAAAGATGTGCATGATTTTTCTTCTATTTTTTCTCAATGTCGACGACAAGGTAATATCTCTAGATGCCATGAACTTCTTGTGAATCCTATTTTAGAATTAGAATTGTTTGATATATAGGGTATAGATTTCATGGGACCTTTTGTGAGTTTGTTTGGAATGAATTATATACTTGTGGCTGTGGATTATGTATCCCAATGGGTGGAAGTAGTTGCGCTCCCTAACAATGAAGCACGTAGTGTCACTAGATTCTTGAAAAGGCATATCTTTTGTTGATTTGGAAAGACACATGTTATCATTAGTGACGGTTGGTCACATTTTCATAATCGTCTATTCAAAAGGCTTCTTGATAAATATGGAGTGAAACACAAGGTGGAAACACCTTATCATTTGTAGACTAGTGGACGAGTTGAGGTGTTCAATAGAGAAATCAAATACATCTTGGCAAAGATAGTAAATTCCAATAGAACTCACAAAATTTATGTAATGCATTATGGGCTAGCCAAACAGAATTCAAGACCCCAAATGGTGCTTCACCTTATCAGTTGGTGTATGTCAAGGCTTGTCACTTCCTATTGAACTTGAACATTTAAGTGGCAAGATGTAGCCAAGTCAAGGATGAATAGAATGAATGAGTTGGATGAATTCCGACTCCAAGCTTATGAAAGTTCTGCACTTTACAAAGAAAAGATAAAGTTGCATCATGATTGCAAAATTGAGAAGAAGATATTCAAAAAAGATGATAGGGTATTTCTTTATAAATCTAGACTTCATTTTTTTTAGTTAAGTTGAAGTCTAGGTGGTATGGTCCTTTCGCAGTGACAAAAGTGTATCCATATAGTACTTTAAAATTGAAGAGGGATGGTGAAGCCCCATTTAAGGTAAATATGCAAAGAGTAAAGAATTCTATGGAAAATTATGAAAAATTGAATGTGGCTTTTAAAATTGACCATGGTGATGTGTGAGTACCCAAGGAAATTATGTTGTGCCACGACATTACATCAAGCTTTGCATGGGAGGAAACCCATGAGGCTAGTTGGTGAAATCCAAGCATCTAACTTAGCACCGTCGAGCCGCGATATTAAATCAAGCATTTCGTGGGAGGTAACCGAAGGTTTGTACTTATTTATTTATAGGGTTATATGTTTGTTCAGTGTGCAGAGCTAAAAATTGTAGAAAAGATCCAGAAAGTTTAAGAAAACAGGTCATATAGACTCTTTACGTGTTGTAACCAAAAGGTATGACTTTTGAGCAAGAGTCATACGGACCTTGGATATTATGCAGCTCCAAGTAAAAGTTTGTGGAGTAGATACGACTCTCAGAATGAGTCATACCCACAAGGTAGGACTCATTATATTAAATCATATCGACTCCACAACCTAGGTAAGGTTTCAGGTCTTTACGACTATTAGAAAAGACCCATAAGCTTGGGTATGAGTCATACACATAACTCATACCCAAGCTTACTAGGTCAAGGGTCATGGGTTAACCTGGCCCAAAATAACTAATGTAAAAAAATTGGGCACCCAAAGATGAGTACCCGATACCCAAAACCGAACCCATCTCCATTGTTTCCCAATTTTTGAGGTACCAATGCATGAAATACATCAAAAACACTTTGAATTAGTTACAAATTATCTTGAATTCCTCACATTGCATGAACTAAACATGAATTTAATGAAATACCAATTGAAATCAGAAAATCTAAGAACTCAATCAAGCAAGTAAGTCTCAAACTCAAAACTCTTTACATTTCAAAGTTGAAATTACAAATAAGTTATTTCCAACTTGTTTTAAGTTGAAATTACTTAGTTATTACATTTTGGAACCTTAATTCTTAGGTTTGGGTTGAAAATATTAGTGGGGGACAATTTTGGTATATTTGTGTTTCTATTATATGTATTTTGGAATGATATGGGGTATAAATGGTTTACAATATATGGGTAGTTTAGGAATTTTGAATTAGAGTCAACTCTGAAGTTTATCTTCTATGTTGTAGTGATATGAGACTCCTTACAACTCATACCCACAAGTACGGGGTGGTAAAGAGACTCGTACTCACAAACAACATAGAAATTTAACTATGCATATGTTCTAGCTTGGGTACGACTTGCTTAAATGAGTCGTATCTATACCGTATAACTCATACACAAAATTCATTAGGACCTGGGTAGATGTAATATATTATAAGTTGATTCTAGTATGCTTACGACTATTGGTAACGAGTCGTACCTTTATGGTATCTAGAGAGATTCTTGATCACTACTAGTATAACAGAGTTGCCTAGGTTTGAGGATCAGTTCAGGTAGTACTAGTTTGAGTGGATTACCAGAGCGCCCGATAAGTACAGTCCTACGCTTATCCATGAGTTTTATGTAGCGCAAAAGGGGGAGTTGTAGAGACAATATCCGCAGGGTCAATGTAGAGAGGTAGAGACCCCACTACTTCATTGTTCATTTGGGGTGTGCAGTCAACGTATCTCTACAAACTATTTCTAGGTTTTTGTATAGATCAGACTATCAACATCCAGTTAACATGGGTGAGATGGAGTACTGTATGGATAAGATATAGAAAATCACAAGGAAGTAGTTGGGATCTGATGACAAGATGAGCCATTTTAGGTAGATTGCCGATCGGATTGCTTTAAATAGGCAAAATGTATTCTAGGTAGCTGGTGTCCTGGGTGTGACTTCTCAGATGATAGAGAAACTACCCTTAATTTTGAGTTCAAGGCATGGTTGAGCTGGCATGACACAGGCTTTGTCGTACCACTGGGGATAATATGTTGAGTCTAGTATGAGAAGCTATGATGGCTAGCTTCACAGCTACTACGAGTTTGATATTGCAGAGTTCCTAGCTTGAAAGAAGAGAGACTAATCTATAGGTGGTGAGAAGTCTCAATTGGTGTATCCCTATAAGATTAAATAGTTATGTTTGATGGTAGGAGTATAGGTACTCTTGGGTATTTATGAGATGAAAGAGGCCACGAACACTTCAAATATACAACCAACCCATTGGCAAGGTAGGCGAGACATGTAGCTGATATGGTAGTTGATATGTTCAGGTAGAGTGGACAACCCATTGTTAGTGAGATTGCAGAGACAAACAGTCAGACTGATCCCACATAGACTTTCGATGCATCAGGTACATCTATTTCCCCACCTCCAGCGCAGTTTATACCATCATGCTAGAGAGGTATGCCTTCTGGATTTATCATGATTTCACAGGCCATGTGGACTGAGTCTATTATGAGACTGGGCACATTAGAATCCAAGGTCCAAAACATGAAAGGGGGTGTAAAGCCTTGGAATATTATGTAGTGGGAAAACAGGATAAATGGTTATAGCTATGATTAGATGTATTTGATACGATGATTATATAGTATTTGGGTTACATCCAGACCTCGAACATTATGATAGTAAAGTACGTAGTGGCTGAGATAAAAAGGATGGTGGATGAGTTGTATAATAGACTGGTGATGCCAGAGCCTGTGGTCATAATAGTCATACCTTATGTTTATATTGATAATATTTAGGTTGTAACGAACCCAGTATAGAAGACTTATGAGGAGACCTAAGATAAAATAAGGGAGAGAAAGAGGAGAAAGTGTACTGAGAAAAAGGCAATGAAGAAGGCTAAGGTAGATAGCCTACAAGATAAGTTGTACTAAGAGGTTAGGGTTCGTCAGATAGCTACTGGAGGTGGTGGTTCTGGAAAGCCAGTTAATGATGTTGAGAGAGGCAGTGCTGCAGACCCGCCCTATACCACTATTGTTGATTCAATCCCTATAGCTGATGGCACACGTGTCGACGATAGTGGGATCCAACCTGAGGGACCACATGCTGATATTGTATGACTTGGATCCTTGAGCATCCATGTATATTCTCATTCCCTTGCATTTAATTTTCACATGAACTGGGGAAAGTGTATAATCTTTTAGTTGGGTTGGGGGTTAACAAGTTTCCAAGGGCTATGCTTGTCATGTTTCAAAACTTGTGGCCACATTCTAAAAATTTAAAGAACTGGCTTGTCTTGTTTATGTTTTTTTTGTTTTTTTGGGTGCTAGGAATAGCTAAAATAGGAGGAGAATTGGTACATGTGGAAATAGACCGTGTTTTGAAGGATTATACTTAAAACAGATGATCTAAAAGAATTTGTGCTGAAAAAATTAACACCCCTTCTAAATTTATGGTTTTTGTGTTAACTATGTGATTGTGTATATTTTTGAGAAAACTGTGAATCTGATAATGGTATTAGGATTAGAGCATAGAACAATTAAGGCAAAATCTTTCATAGCTGGATAAGTAGTGCCTAGCAGTAAAACCTTGTGCGAGTGTGTGTGAGGTATTACTGAGTTCCCAGTGTATCAGAATTAAGAACTTTCCTAGTTTCTTTTACCTAGGCATAGGATAGTCGAGAAGGAGATGATCATAGGCCATTTTTGTTTTTATGTCCACTAGAGCCTAAATTCCTATACAAATGAATGAATCCCTTTGATCCAAATATTTGAGCCTTAATCGACTAATTTTGTTGTTTACACCTATTTTACCTACCCGTTTCTACAAAGAACCTATATTGGCCTTGGTCTTCCTTGGTCACTATGCACCTCAACTAAAGAAAGTTAACTAAATTGAGGGTGGCTATTATAGGGATGCATAGAAAAAATGAGTGTGAAGATAGAGTGTGCAAGAAAAATGAAAAATGATAGGTAGGGTAAAAATAAGAGAAGATAAGAAAAAAGAAGAAAATGTTGCAAGAAAAGAAAAAGAAAAATAAAGTTAGAAAAGAAAACAGCACTTGGACCATGAAATGTGCATAAAATTAAAAAGGAGACATAAGGGCGGAAATAAAAAAAAGTGAAAAATAAGTGGACCCCAAATAGAGCGTAGTGTCGAGGAGGCATAGTTACTAAATAAATCCTAAAAAGATAGCATAACAACCCTTAACCTATCTTACAAGCCGAATAAAGTCCTTTGATGATCCTACCTCAATATCCGAAAATAAAGGAAGAGAGCATATGGACAAGCCTGTGGTATTCTATATACACCAGTGAAACTTCTTTGTGAGTAAGAGAGTTGTTTGATATATCCCTGAACAAACTGCTTAATCTTAACTGTGAGTGAATGGGATTTCTTGTATCGTGAGTGCACATAGGTTATGTTGTTAGGTTCCTAGGCTGTTTGGCGAATGTGATTTATATATTCCCAATTGTCTGTTACTAATGTAATACCATTATTCGATTTTTTTTTCTATTCCATGTTTCAGATCGTACACACAGTTTGAGTTTTCAAAGTTGAAATTAGGAAGGGGGAATAAAAGTATTGGAAAAAAAGAATTGAAAAGTCACTACCATAGGTATCTTAGGATCTTCCTATTTAAGCATCATTTTGTTTGGTTTTGTGGTAGTTTTTGATTTGTGTTTTCCTGAAGACAGGCAAACTTTTAAGTTCAGGGTATTGTTGTGTTGTGGAAACACGGCACTTTCGATGCTTAAAACTATGAAATTATGCTTAAACTTAGGTCATTTTAGTAGATATGATACGCTTTCAGGGTTATTGTAGGTAAAATAGGTCTAGCATAGTGTTGGAAAGAAACTGGAAGAATAAGACCTAAAAAGACCAAAGTTGCAGAAGGTACGAGTCCCCTCACAATTTGTCAACACCTTATATGACTCGTAGGCTGACTCATGAGCATATAAGAACCCAAAGCCAAACTGAGAAGACAAGTATGGAGAAGATATGACTGAGCAGCCGAGTCATAAGATGGGATACAGATCGCACCATAAAGTTATCAAGACAACATAACGCAAGGAATTAATTAAGAGTTGAAGTGTCAGAAGAATACGACTTGAAAGTCCGGTATGACTAATATGATCCAACCGTAAAAAAACTAGTGTTCAAAAAAACAAAAAAAGAAGCCCTGAGTAGATATGAGTGAAGGCCATGAGTTGTATGATCAACGTACGACTCATGAGCAGGAGTCATAAGATGAAAAACAAGTTGAAGTTTGAAAGATCAGACACTGGAGTGATGACGAAAGGAACAATATGACTCGTATGATGACAATATGAGTTGAAGAATGAGTCGTACCTTGGGCTGGCGTTACCTTTCCTTTTACATTATTTTTAGGATTTATATGTATTTTTGAGATACTATAAATATAATAGGGTTTATATTTTATTAGGTTACATTCTTATATATTATTTTGAGACTCTATTGCATACTTATACATCTTTGATACTTTACGATTATTCTTGGGATTTTGAGTTTTATTCAGTTAAAGACTTGGGATTTTATTTATCTTATTCGTTTACAATTAATTACATGTATTCATTATTGATAATCATGGTTTTTTGCATAAACATGAGCAGCTAATCTCCCTAACTAGGGTTATGGGAACCCTGGTGGATTAGCTGCATAAAAGAAGTGGGAAACTTATTTATTCTAGGGTTTATGCATGTATCTTAATATTCTTCTCAATTTTTGACCTCAGCGCTACTGCAGAAGCTTGGGGATAGCATGTATTTGCATACGTTCTCACAAGGTAGTTTGTGAATGGGAAAATCGGATTAAGACAGTAATTTAAGATTCACTTCCATCATAATCTTTCATCATCTCATCTAATCACTTGAGACTCAAACGGTGAAAGTGAACTGAAGTCGTAAACAAGGATCAATAAGGCAACTCCCTAAGACTCACAAGGTAAAGGGTGAGATTTATCAACAGGTTCACAAGAGGATTGATAATACATATCTTGTTGACTTTACATGTAGAGTGGTGGAATAGGTGAATTAAACACGAGAAATTTACAGAGTTGAGAATCCAGGGGGAACACAAGCCTACTATTTTTCTTTCATTTTTTACAAGTCAAAACATTCAAGTTCGATTACTACTTACTAATTACTTCCGAAAAAACCCCTTTACTTTTCTGCACTGCTTGTGAACAACATTAAGTTAAGCAACTATTCTTCTCTGTGGGATAGACCCCAACTAGTTGGGTTACTATATTTGTCATCTACCATAGCATTCTTCTTTGGAGGTTTGTTTTGGGCGACATCAACCTACTTCTTGGAAACCTTAAGTATGGCTTTTTGAGAGAATTTTGAGAGATATTGGAATTGTTTGAGTATGTTAAGGATGAAATATAACCCCCTTAAGTGCTTTATAAACATGGAGTTTTAATTGGATAAGAAGGGAATTGTTCAAATTGCCCTCAATTTAAAAAGTAAAATTTAGTCGTCAGTGACTATGGGTCAGTATATGACCTACAAGAACTCATTACAACCCATTACAAGAATTCGTAGTCAAGACAGAACCACTAAAACCTCATACTGGTATGGCTATGATTCATACCCCCAACTCGTAACCATACTTCATGACTCATAACCACTTTTCGCACTCAAAATAACAACAATTTGGGATGATACACTGGACATCCTTCGATTGGGATATAACGACTCATCATGATTCCTTATGACTCGTGGCCTCAAATCATAATGATGAATGTGTCTTGGTCCAAACTTTCTGGATACCTTACTACTTGGTTCTTATGACCGTAAGAAGTCTTGATGACTAGTTGAGAGGCACTCGTACTCAAAGAAGAATACTAAGCCACTTATTCTAATTAAGTCACAATCATGTCACTACGACCTATCATAACTCCTTACGCTTTGCCAGGAGAGTAGTAATCAGTACAGTGAGGATAAAATTTTACAAAATTTTCAAGGATAAAAAACTAAGAGGGTTATAAAAAGTCAAGCTACGAATCAAATCAATATTCTTCCTCAAATCTCCCTTCATGTTCTTCTTCTCTAAGGCATGTAAGGTTGTCTAATTTCCTTCATTCCTACAAATTATACCATTCTCATGTCTAAATATGTTCTTGTGATGGTCTAGTTAGAACAAGATCCGTTATGAATCTAGTAATTTTTGTTAATTCTAAAGTGTACTCCGAGAAATCCCTTACTCTAGTTCTTAATTCATGATTAATCTAGCATAAATAATTCCATACTTTCTTCTTCAAGAACTTGTGTTATTTTTTAACTTTGTGAAATTGATGTAATACAATGATTTTTAAAAAAACTAGTGTCCCTTTATAACATTATGAACTTTATTGTAACTACTCATTCTATCATTACTATAATCATCACATCCAAAAGGCATAATGTATGAGAATTCTTTTAAAAATTATTAAGAGGTTAGTTTATTACTTCTTAGATAAATTTAGAGTATGAAAATTTTATGGAGCTGATTGATATTAGCCCAATATAGCAGTACGTGGTTGCGGTATGTCGGCCACTGTAGTGGGGTCCCGAGAAGTCTTTTTAAATTATTTTTAAACCTTTTAATTTTAAATTTAAACCCGAATGTTTCCTCCTTATAAAATTTTCTTACTGTTGCCTCAAGACCCTAGGATAAGGATAATGAAGAAGTACGCTTAGAAAGGATAAACATTGAGGTTCCTCGATATTTTCATGCCAAAAATTACTAGAACTGGTCAAGGAATGCAATTTTATGCCTTTGTAAGGTAGAAAGAGTTTATTTTTAGTAGCATACATTGGTTTTAATATGTTTACATAATATAAACTTATCAAAAATTTCATTGTTATGCCCCCATGCAAGGTGATTTAATAGACTAAACAAGTAAATTAGGGAAATATGAATAAAGTTATTGTTTATGTAATTGCATGGTGAACATTTGGTATGCTTACATGTTATTTTATTACATGTGAACTTAGTAGTAAGTGGGAACAATCTATTTACATTAGAAAATCATTTATAAGTGGAAACTGGTTATCTGTAGAGTTGGTGTAATTGCATTAAGCCTTTTCAGTTAGTGATAATTTATTGTACCATAATTTATAGATAGATATTGTGAAAGATAATGTTGTCTATATACTAAAAGGATAATATAGGGGTATTTGTAGAGTAATCAGTAGTGGTAATGTAGTAATAAGATGAAAGTTGAGGAGTTAAAGGTGATGTAGGTATAGGGAGTTGAGTGCATATATGGTGTATATAATATAGAAGGACTACCTAACTTGAATGTATGTATATTCACTGGTTATATCTTACTTGGCACTTGGGCACTAATTTCTAATTTCTATTGAGTAGATAATGGTTGAATTGGAATTAAACTCAATTTGATTATATGTGAGCATATTAACATATAAGTTGTTCATTTAGTTGCAATACTTGCTAATGAATGTAAAACTTGTTATCTACTAAATTTCAGTTTGAAATTTAAAATCTATAATGATATTGATAAAAGAAGGACTTGTCTAGCAGGAAAGGTGGTTGATTTACTCATTATATGACTATAATTGGTTTATGGTACTGGTTGTTGTGAAATAAATTGGTAAAAGTTGATCATAATTGAATTAGTGAATTTTAAAGAGGATAAGGATAAGGATATTATAATAAAGGTAGTATAACACTTGATTTTGGATAACTATTGTAGGCACTAGTTGTTTGGGTTATTTCGTACATGGACTGAGCCTTTTTCTTACACGTCACGGCTAGTGGGCATTTATAAGATGCATAGCATGTGTGTAGATCATGATTTAGAGAGCTTATGGTCCCCTGAGTGAATCAAATTATATTATGTTTATCATTATATTTATGTCCTTGTGGGGTCTCGATTATTTGATATTGTCCTTAAAAATGGGTTAACACATGTTATTGTACAAGAATGAGGTATTTTTTATGGAAAGGTAAGTTGAATTATTTTATGAGTTTTGTTTATAGTTGACTTAAACAGTGTATTAATTTCATAGAGGTGGTTCATTTATTTACTTGACTTGATTATGTTAATGTCAAATTATAGTGAAAATACTGTTAAATGTATAATGTAAGGTGGCATGTTTGATTGGTCTCATAAGTTATTAGGATGACTTTTGACCATAAAATAGTTATTAAATGTATGTAATGTTGATCTCTTATGTTGTTCCTGATTTGGATAGTACCCTAAAGGTATTTTAATGAATGAGTTAACTTTAATAGTTTACCAATTTCCTTGTGTGTTTTTTCATAAAATATATGATATTGGATTCACTAGATGAATAAATACAAGATGTTTATCTTAGAATGAAGTGTAATGGAGGGAGGGTGGTCAATGAAACATGAATGTTGTATTATGAGCCAACTCATGATTAGTAGAAGTGATATGAATTAATAAGGTCCGGTAGTAAAAATAGAGTATGGGACAGTGGCAATTTAAAAGTGATACTAAGAATTCAAATTAGCATAATACGTGAATTTGTGTTTGATTTTGCTATGTTTATTTTGTTTAAGTGATTTAACTTTGTTTAGATGATGATGCCTACCAGTACGTGTGATTATACTAATACTATTCTTACTAAACCTTTTTCGGGTAAAGCCTGGTTGCAAGATCGATTAATGTTTCTTGTTTGATGTAGATAGATCTCTAACAAATTTTGGCCTCTTATTTTGTAACACCAAAAAATTCAAACTAAATATTAGAACCACACTTCAAGTATATGTAAAATCAAACATCATATTTTTATAGTATTGCAAGTGATTTAAACAAGTATTAAGTCTACAAGTAATTTGTAGCTCATAACTTATGTGTTATGGTTTTGTAGTTCTTTCAACCCTTAAAATGATAAAAATATGCAAGTTACTTAGGTTTTTTTGATAGAAATGATGTTCTTTGTCTTATGTTTTGCAGGAAATCAGGTTTTGAAACTATTCTAGAGAAAAAGAATGAAAGTTGAAGTTTTGGACCATTGAGGTGGGCACTTACGGCCTGTAGGTACTACTTAATAGGCGTAGGTGCTTGAGTATATGTTAGAACTTGAGAAACATAGGCTCGGAAGATGAAGAAAAGAAGACCATGCCACTTATATAGGGCACGTATAGCTCGTATGTGCCACCTACGAACCCTAGGTGACAGAGTAGGTCTCAAAGGAGAAAAGTCCAAAGAAGCATGCAGAAGATTTTGGACCAGGGCCACCTAAGAGGACCGCATTTGGCCCGTAGGTGGCCTAGTGAGTGTCCACTAACCGTGATTTTCTTCTTTTTTTTTAAAATGGGTTCCTAAAGCTTCCTTGTACTCAACATATATTCTATTGACATTTTTTAGTTAGTTTTACGCTCACTTGATACTTACAAACATATATTTGATTCTGAGATCCGATTTTGATCTTGGTATTACTATGTTATTAATTTTGGTTAATAATTAAGTTGAATACTCTATGTTTTATTCGTTAATCATTGTGGTATTGTCTAACATGTTCAATGATAATTTCATTGATCGTTTCACAATAATTAGTAGATAAAGCCCATATCTAGGGTTGTGTTAGCCCTGGCTCATTAATGAAGTAGGGGAAGTACTAAGTTGTTTAGAACTTATATTCTTGCATTTATTATGGCTAAATTTAGTTTAATAGATTTCTTAGCTATTGCAAATGTTAAGATTCCGCCTAGTATATCACTACTTTCTTCACAAGAGGAGTAGGGATTAAGAAAAGATAATCACAATAGTAATTTGAAGATTAATTGTCGATCTAGGCTAATCAGTATCATTTACTCAAGACAGTTATCTATAATCTAATAACTTGAGACAAAGAAGGTAATAGTTAACTGGGATCTAGGATGAAGGTTAGTAATGCAACATCCTGAGACTCAAAACGTAAACGGTGAATCTTCCAATGAGTCCACAAGATAATTAATGGTGCATAACTTATCATATTCTGCATATAATATATCGAGTTAGTTCAATAATTCACGATAAACCTACTGAGTTGAGAAGCTAAGGGTAACACATTTCTAGTGTTCATCTTTGATTGATTATAACTAAAGTTGAGTTTTATTGTTGTTGACTATTTATAACTACAAAACCCCCATTTATTTTTAGTACTACCGATGTAATCCAACAAATGAGAGATACAATTCTATGTATTACCTTGGTATTCGACCCCAACCTTGTTAGGTTACTATATTGTGCTTCAACCAATTTAGCCTAATTTAGAGGCGTAGCTTTGGGAGACGTCAAAATTTTTGCATCGTTGTCTGGGACTATGGTGTTGAGTTATTGATTGAAGTTGTTGAAGCTTTTGGTTTTTGTTTCCAACTTTTCGTTGGGTGTACACCGGTGTATGCCTAATACCAAGAGTCAAGGAATTTCTTTACTCCCATTAATACTATCCCAGAGAGAATCTTACATCCTAATCATACCATGACATAACAAGTACATGCAGGCCACTTGAAGGGGTTTAAGATGATCCTAATATTGGGCCTCTACCTCCTCTGGCAGGAGTTCAGGATATTACCGATGAACAAATGGAGTAGTTGTTAGCAAATCCAGCTTCTAACTAGAGAAGGAAAGCTAAGGCCCATCGTATAGCTCAGGGGGTAGAGCTGGTGAGGTAGAGACTGGCAGTTGATCCTTGAGCAGCACTCAATGGTAATCAAGATAGAGTTCGAGGTGGTTGAGCTCAAGAGTTCCAGTATACCAAAACTTACCACCATACGATGATGTGAAAGATATAAGATACATTGAGCCAGCTAAGATAAGAGCTATCATCCTTCCTATACTACCCCCAATTGTGAAGTTTGACATAACCAGCTCCATGATCCATCTCTTAAATATGAAAGGTGTATTTTCGGGTTTGTCTATGGATAACAAAAATATGCATCTTTCTAACTTCATTGGGATCGGCACTTCTTATACTATACCTAGGGTAGATCAAGAGGAAATCTTATTGAGGTTGTTCTCTTTTTCGTTGACTAGAGAAGCTTCATTATAGTTGGGGGAACTTCCTCGAGAATCGATTACCACTTGGAATGAGTTGCATAGGAAATTCTTGGACTGTTTCTTTCCTCTGTCCAGAGTATTATAGTTAAAAGATAAGATATACAACTTTAGGCAGTTACATTCTGAGTTTATGTATGAGGCTTGGTCCTAGTTTAAGAAGTGACTGAGCATGGTACCCAATTACCGCATTTCAGGGATAAACTTATTGGATATATTCTATAGAATCCTAAACATCATTTCCAGAGCTATGGAAGATACAATAACTAGAGGATCTTTCATGCATTTATGCTGTAAAGTAGAATTTAATATTCTAGACCCGATCTCTCTCACCAACCGAGGGTGACATACTTGAGAGGCGGAGAAAGGTGTTGGCACTTATTCCATCGGGGCTTCCGGCGACCATAGAGTAGGTGATGATATTATGGTTTAATACATTGGTACAGCTTAGAACTAATATTGTATTGCTAGCAAAGTAGTTTGCAATAGTGAATTTTGATAAGGTAAATGCAGTAATTTCATAGAGTACAGCTTCTAGGTAATATGAGTCTAACTTGGATGAGAAAGTGAAGTATCTTGATCAAGAATTTGTACGTTTTTTACCCAAGGGGCAAGGAAACCAAGGCCAGAAATATTATAGAAATAAATACAAAGATTGCAGTAGGGATAGTGTTGGTGACTGAAGAAGAAAGGATGACTATAAGGAGAAGTAAGACTAGTATGTTTTATCGAGCAACCAGGATAGTAAGTCAAAGATCGAGGTCATGCTGTCCAAACTTGTTAAGGGTTAGGAAAGTTAGGAAATGTGCCTTAAAGAGATTAAAGAAGATATTTTATGATTGAATCAAAAGGTCCAATCGCATGCAATTGGGATAAAATAATTAGAACAACAGTTATGGTAGATATCAACTTTGAATCAGAGGCGGTCGAGTACCCTTCCAAGCAACATGATTTAGAATCTTAAGAATGATAGTCATTTTCTCCTATCACCACTCGTAGTCTTAAGTCTATTGTTGATGCCATATTACCTACAGTTGATGTACCAAGGAATGATAGTACTGGGGTTGAGGTGAAACCTGTCATGGAGTCGAACAAGGCAATAGGTCTTGATAGTACTATTAATAAGGATAAAGGTAAGGGAAAGGTCGATGAGCCATTAGTGAAGAAAATCCCATGACCTCCCCAACCTTTTCCTCATAAACTGAAATAGAAGAAGGAAGTAGAGAAGTTTAAGAAATTCATTAATTTGTTGAAAGATTTGAGCTTGAACATCCCTCTTCTTGAGGCTTTAGAATAGATTCTTGGGTATGCCAAGTTTATGAAAAAGTCAGTGACAAAGAAGAGAGCAGCCATTTTTGAGGATGTTGGTGGATTTCACCACTGTAGTGCAGTTACTTCTATGTCTCTGTCCTAAAAAAAGGTGATCCCAGAGCATTCACGATCCCATGCACCATTAAGACATCCAGGTGAGTGTTATGTGACTTTGGAGCCAGTATTAATTTGATTTCACTAGCTATGTTCAAACAGTTTGGTTTAAGTTCTCCGAAACCTATGCCTATGCAGTTATTAATGGTAGACCACACTGTGAAGAAACCTATGGGCATATTATTTGATGTGCTAATGAAAGTTGATAACTTCATTTTTTCGGTTGACTTTGTTATCCTGGATTGTAAAGTTGACTTTGTGATGCCAATCATAAGACTATTCATGTCCATGGTGACACAACCCAACCAGGGGTCTTGTCATAATGGGCATTCTAAGTCCAACCAAAACCGAGGACCACCCCCCTGTTACCCAACCCTACCACCATTAGCATACCTTGAGTCAGATAAATACCGAGTATATAAAAAGATAGAATAACTGGAAAAGAACAAACATTGGGATAGGTCTATTCCTAGGCCAACCCTACCAAGTCATCCTGTCCACCAAATCATACCAATAAAACCACCAATCCAAACAATACCAAACCATGGGCAATAAACCAGGTCGTAACCAAATGAGTTCCAAAATATAATATGATTAATCCTAAAATGAGAGAAGATAGAACAACTAATAATATCGCCAATCGGTATTATCCCCAATACCAATACTAATGCTAAGGCAAACACCAATACCAATCCTTCCCATTCCAACCCATAGGAGTACCACAACGCCTCTAACCAAAAGAGTAAGAATATCCTATTAGGACATGCCCCCAACCATAGCTAAAACCAATATCTAGGAATAAATCAAAATGTTTAAAAATATCCATAACATAAAATGAAGCCTTTCAAAAAGATTGAAGGTCACCACTTTAATTCAACAGAAGTCCCCAAGTCAATCACTATGTAGGAGAAGTAAAATGGTCGGTTCCTGCATAGTGTGGGTATACAGCTGATGTGGCTTGTAAACACAATAATTTTGATACTTAAAACTGCAAATTTATCAATAAAATTAGGATATTTTTTTTTATATGATGCACTTTGGTGTGAATTGCTAGTAAACTAGGTCCATAATAGTGTTTGATAGAAAAGAGAAGAAAAAGACCTAAAGAAGACCAACTTTGAGCTGTATACGAGTCAGCTCTTAAATTGTACCTATCCAATACGAATCGTATACTGAATCATACTTACAATAGAACCAAAGGTCAACCTGTAGAGCCAAGTATGGGGAAGATATGACTCAATTAACTGACTTTTAAGATAGGATACAAGTCGTACAAAGAAGTCGTAAGAATAAAAGAACCTAAGCTACTATTAAAATATTGAAGTGTTAGAAGTATATGAGTCAGAAGTTTGAGTATGACTCATATAGGGATGTTGTATACGAACCAGTGTTATCTTGGAAATACAAAATCCCCAGGTGAATACGAATGAAGGACACGAGTCGTATACTCAGGTACGACTCGTATGATAAAGTCGTATGCTGAACAGAAAGTTGAAGCCTTGGGATATTAAGCACTGGACTTGAATAGGACTAGGTAGGGTACAACTTTATGATACTGATACGAGTGAAGATCAAGTCATACAAACTGCCGACTTAACATTACCTTTCCCATTTTTATGAGGATTTTAATGTTATTTTGAGATATGATAAATACCCTAGGGTTTATCTTTTATTAAGTTATGCTCTTTTACATATTATTATTATGCTTTACAATACTTTTACAATTATTCTTGATATTTTAGGGTTTATTCAATCAAATAATTTAGAGTTTAATCATTTTATTCTTGTGTAATTAATTTTATGTGCTCTTTATTGAGAATCGTGCTGTCTTGCACAAATATAAGCGACTAATCTCCTTGACTAAGATTGTGGGAACCCTGGTGGATTAGATACATAGAAGAAGTGTGAAACTCATTTGTTCTAGGGTTTCTGTATCTATCTTAATTTTCTTCACAATAATTAATCTCAAGTATCTGAAATAACTCGAGATGGCCTATATTTTCATCTATCCCACAAAGGAGCTTATGATTGGGAAAAGAAGATTAGGACACTGATTTGGGATTTACCTCGACCTTATTAGTTCCTACCATCTCTTATAATCACTAGATCCTACCCCGTGATAGTGAACATAGCTCATAGCAATGAGAAACAAGGAGACACCCTGACACTTACCTGGTAAAGGGTGAAATTTATCTTCACACTTACTAAGCAATTGATAATACCTATCTTATATACTTTGCATACATAACAACAAAACAGTTGGGTTACTCACGAGAAATTTATGGATTTAAGTAGCTAGGGGGAACACAAACCTAGTGTTCATCTAATATTGTCTACAACTAAAAAGCACTCAAGAGTTTGGTTACTACTTGCTATTGATACTACAATCCCCCTATTTACTTTTCTATATTACTCGAGTATTACATCAAGTCAAGAAATTATTCACGTTTTCCCTATGGGATCAACCATAACCTAGTTGGGTTATTATATTTGCAATCGACCGTATTATACTTCTAATTGGAATGTAGTTTTGGGCAATATCAAATTTTGGTATCATTGCAGGGGATGACAGTTTGAGTAGTGAATTGAATTGATGAAGTTCGCGGGGTTTTTAATTTTTGTGTTTTTCTTTGGCATACGCTAGTGTATGCCAAGTACTAGGAGTAGAGACAATACCTTACTCTCTTTTGATCCAGAACCAAAAAGAATCCTTCAAACACCGAGAAGGATGTCAGGATAAGTTCTCGAAGGGGGTTCAAGATTCCCCACCCATGGATCTGAACGCGAAACTTAGACGTGTTTTATTAGATCCAGAAAATATTGCAGACTTATAGATACAACAACTACTGGAACTAGAACATAGAGAAGCCGAAGAGGCCAGACTTACTACAGAGGCACAATTATCTTAGGTTGTTGAGCTAGTCAGACCTAGATAGTTTGTTGATTGTCGTATTCAGAGAGGCAGTGCTCTATTTATCCTGGTATATCAACACTTTGACCTATATAAGGAGGATGATGAAGATCTGGGTTATGTTGAGCCTACGTAGTCTGGAGCCCTTGTTCCTCCTGCCTTAGCCCCTAATGTGAAATTTGATACTACTAGTGCAATGATCCAATTATTGAATCTGAAGGGTGTATGTTTGGATGTAGCTAAGGATGACACAAACAAGAACCTTGAAAATTTCTCGAGATCTGCATAACTTATACAATTCTAGGGGTTGATCAGAAAGCATTGATATTGAGGTTGTTCCTATTTTCTTTGATAGAAGAAGCATCACTATGGTTAGGGAAACTCCCAAGAGGATCTATCACTACTTGGCATGAGGTAAAGAAATAGTTTCTGAACATATTCTACCCTCCTGGATAGATGCTATAGTTGAAGGATAAGATTTGCAATTTTAGATAGTTACCTATAGAGTCTATGTATGAGACATGGTTTTGATTTAAGAAAAAGTTGAGCATCGTACCAAATCACATAATCGGGTGATCTAACTTGTTGAAAATCTTTTATAGATCACTGAATGACAATTCACGAGCTATGGCAGATACAATTTCAGGAGGGGCATTTATGTGACTTCGTTGGGACGTTGTGCAGGAAATGATAGATGACATTGTTGTCACTAACAGTGGCTGGCATACTAAAGATTCTGAATGTAGTGGTGGTACATAATTTATTAGAGCAATAACCAATTATGGAGCAGCAAATAATATGGTTGCACAAAAGGTTGCACAACTTCATACAAATGTTATGTTGCCTACAAAGTAATTTCATCAATGAGTGCTAACAAGGGGAATATAGTTGCATCATTAGGGTCTACTTCCAAACCATTCAAGATTGAATCTAAAGAAGAGGCAAAATATATTGATCATAGATTGGCAGATTTTTTAGCCCGAGGGAAAGGGAATCAAGATCAAAAATAAAAGAATGATAGATATAGAGATAGGAGTAGAGAAAGAGATGACGATTAGAAGTGTAAAGATGACTATAAGGAGAAGAGTGACAAGTATATTCCACTAGTTAGTTGAGATACAGATTCCAAAATGAAGGATCTTTTGTCTAAACTGGTCAAAGGTTAAAAGAGTCTAGAGACCTGCCTGAAGGATATCAAAGTTGATCTTTCAGGATTAAACCAAAAAGTTGAGTCACATGCTACAGAATCAAGAAGGTGGAACAATAATTTGGTTAAATGTCAGCCACAGTAAATCAGAGATAGCCTAGCACTCTTCCAAGTATACAATGGTAAATCCTAAAAGTGATAGCCAATGTCATGCCATTACCACTCAGAGTAGTAAAGTCACTACAGATCCACCTATACCCACTGATAATGAGAAAGAGAATGAGGATAAGTTAGTTGATGAAGGGAGCAGTAGCAAGCAAAATAAAGAAGAAGAGAAGGCTACAGAGCCTGTGCTGAAACCTATTCCAAGACCTTTTCCTCCTTTTCCTTAAAGGCTAGAAAAGAAATAAGATATAGGTAAGTATCATAAATTTTTGTCTATGTTAAAAGTGTTGACTGTTAATATTCCGCTTGTAGAGGCATTGGAGCAGATGCAATGATATGCAAAATCCATGAAGGCTTTGATCACCAAGAAGAGGTCAGTCAACTATGATCCAGTCAATAATATTCATCATTGTAGTGTTGTAGTTACTAGCTATTTGGTAGAAAAGAAGGAGGATCCTATTGCTTTAACAATATCTTGCACTGTTGAGTCTTTAAACTTTACTCGAGCATTATGTGACTTGGGGGCTAGCATCAACCTCATTCCCTTTGTTGTATTCAAGCACTTGGGATTATGATATCCCAGACAAACTAACATGATACTAGTGATGGCTGACAAAACAATAAAGAAGTTTATTGGTATCCTTTATGGCATTTTGGTAAAAGTGTCTTCTTTTATATTTTCTATTGATTTTGTTATATTAGATTGTAAAGTGGACTTTCAGGTCCTAATTATTTGGGAAGACCATTTTTGGATATGGGTAGGATGTTGATTGATTTGGATAATGGAGATCTAACGCTGAGACTCAATGATGAACAAGTGACATTCAATATATGCAAATCTATGAAGCAGCCTAACGAATTGAGAACGATACCTATGATTGATGTATATGATGAGGAGGCAGATTTATTCCATGATGTTGATGCAGTCCCTCTATGGGATGATGATTTTAATTTATTTTTTCATGTTAAAGAGAGACTAGGTATCGAAGCACTGGCACTGGTAGGAGATTGATGATAGTTTTTTCGAGACAAGGAAATATTAGCAGCTTCCCAAGGTCTAATTCCATGGCTTAAAGATTATGCAAACTACTTAGCCAGTGATCTATTTCCATAAGATCTTTCGTATAAGCAAAGAAAGAATTTCATGCATGAGGTAAGGAATTTTTTTTAGGATAAACCTTATTTATTTAGGATTTGTACAAATGGAGTCATTCGTAGGTGTATACCTAAAGCGGAGATGATGACAATACTTGAGGCTTGTCATTCATCGCCAATTGGGGGCCATCATGGAGGAGCCCAAACAACTCACAAAATCCTACAATGCCACTACTATTGGCCAACCATATACAAAGATACTCATGATTTTGTATCTGTTTGTGATCAATGTCAGCAAAAAGGTACTATTTCTAGAAGACATAAACTACCTATGACTCTTATTTTAGAATTAGAAGTGTTTGATGTATGACTCATAGATTTCATGGGACATTTTGTGAGTTTGTTTGGCATGAAATATATATTTGTGGTTGTAGACTATGTTTCAAAGTGGGTGAAAGCAATTGTGCTTCCTAACAATGAAGCACGTAGTTTTACTGTATTTTTTATAAAGAACATCTTTTCTTGATTTGGTATGTCACGTGCTATTATTAGTGATAGAGGTTCACATTTCTGTAATTACCTATTCAAAAGTCTACTTGAAAAATATGGAATATATCATAGGGTGGAAACACCCTATCATCCGTAGACTAGTGGACGGGTTGAAGTATCTAATAGAGAAATCAAGTCCCTATTGGCAAAGATTGTGAAAGCCAATAGGACTGATTGAGTAAGAAATTTAGATGATGCATTGTGGGCTTACCGCACATCTTACAAAACACCCATAGGTGCTTTACCTTATCAGCTTGTGCATGGCAAAGCTTAGTATTTACCAATTGTTCTTGAGCATAAAGCACTATGGATGTGAAAGAAGATAAATCTACAGTGGAAGGATGCAGCAAGGTCAAAGTTGAATAGCATCAATGTGTTACATGAATTTTGGGCCCAGTCATATGAAAGTTCATCACTTTATAAAGAAAATATGAAATTGTATCACGGCTGCAAGATTGAGAAAAGGGTATTTGAAAAAGGTGACCAGGTGCTACTATATAACTCAAAGCTTCATTTGTTTCCAGGTAAGCTAAGGTCAAGGTGGCACGGTCCGTTCATAATTATAAGACTTTATCCATATGGTTCTTTAGACCTAAAGTGGTATTGTGGTCGCCCATTTAAGGTAAATGAACAAAGAGTGAAGCACTATATGGAAAATTTAGAAGGCATGAATGAAGTAGCTGGGATTGACCTTGATGAAGGCTAAGTAATCAAGAAAATTACATTATGCCGCGATGTTAAATCAAGTGTTGCATGGGAGTCAATCTATGTTTTTGTACTTATTTCATTTACAGGGTAATATGTTTGTTCAATGTACAGGATTAAGGAATGCAGACAAAATCAAGGGAAGGTATAAAGTAGTCATATAGACTCTTTACGAGTCATATCTATATGGTATGACTCGTGAGTAAGAGTCGTATAGACCTAGGAAAAAAATCAGCATTAGGTAAAAAGTTATGGAATGGATACGATTCTCAGAATGAGTCATACCCTCAAGGTACGATCCGTAACCTTTAGTCATACCCGCTCCAGAAACCCAAGAAAGTTCCAGGGATATACGAGTCAAGGAAATAAACCATAAGCCTGGGTACGAGTCTCATAAAAAACTCATACCCATGTATACAAGGTGAAATATCGGGCTGACTCGGTAAACTCTTCAATTAAAAGAAAAAAAAGGGGCAACTGATCGGGCACCTGATTGAACTACTCGTACCCACTTCCTTTTTCACCCAAAATTCAAGCATTAATCTATAATATCAACGTGGATTCAACTTGATTTATCTACTAACAACTTCAAATATTTAATTTATTGTTATTTAAACTTGAAATTAGGAAGCGATAGGATTCGAATTCCTTCAAGCATCTAGTAAGTTCCTAAACTCATTTTCTTTAACTTGCAAGTTTAACTGAAGTAGTATTTGATATTATGAACTTAGATTGAGTAGGATTTATACAATTATTGAATTGTTGGTACCCTAGCTTAGGTATTCTTGTTAAAAATTTAAAATTAGGGTAGAACTAGGGTTTGGGAAATGAATTTGTTATGTTTATGTGGACTAAGATGATGGATAAAGCTGAAATTTGTAGTGGGTGTATTAGGAAATTGCTATGGAGTTAAACTTTAAAGTTGGATTTATATGTTGTAGTGGATATGAGACCTCTTAAAATGTGTACCCACCAGTATGACAGTCGTAATGGGACTCGTACCCACTGAAAACATAGAAATTTAATAAATTTAATGTTCTGAAATGGATACGACTCAACCTTACGAGTCATACCCATACCATACGACTCGTACATACTTAGTCATACCCATATAGGATGATTTAGGTTAGAATAAATGTTTCTGATCAACTTACGACTATTGGTAATGATTCATACCATTTTGGTATGATGGGTTAAAAGGATTCATAAACTAACCAGTGAACAAAGGTCATGTAGTGAACAAAATACAACTCGGCTATACGAGTCGTACCCAGTTCGTACAACCCATACCCACCACTCATACCCAAATTAGAACAAGCACATTGAACTTTAGTTTTCAATTTTTCTGTTATTTTCTTTACTTAGTTACTAATAATGGTGTATTTTCAGTAACCATGCCTCCCAAGAATGCCTTCTCATCTAAGCAAGTTGAGAAGAAGGACACTTAGCATACACCAGCTGCTAGTACGGAATCCAGTGATTTTAAGTATGAGACTTTATCTGAAGGCAATGGGCAAATATATTATGGAACCTCTACAATGAAATCCGCATAAAAAAAAGGGCAGCTGTGAAAGCTAAGGGGAAGAAGGGTGTTCCCCAAAACTTAGAACCACCCCCAAAGGCCCTAAGGAGGAAAAATCCTACTGTATCTCCTCCCCACATACCTCAACCACCTTTTGATGATTATAATGCTGGTGATAATGATGATGATAATGATGGTGAGGCTAAAACCAGTTTGGAAGAGGTAAATTTTGAGTATGCTGAAACTGTAGAGGATGTGCATGAAGTACCTCCAATAGCTTGATAGGACCCACCACTTGCTCTTACCACTACCCTAGTGTACATCATTGAATGATGGGGACCCCAGAATACAGGATATATTCAATAGTGCACTATTTAGGCTTCTGAGTGGTAAGATAAAAAGGGTAGTATATCCAGAGAAAAGAATGACTACCAAGGGGATGTCAGAGTTACCTTAGTTTGAAGAACACTTCTGGCAGTACGAGTTTGAATGGATGATGAGAGCACCCAAAAAATAGAGTGAAGTATTTATTTGTGAGTTCTATACAGCATACAAAGGTGAGCTGCATAGGCAATATCCACAGGGCTAGTTGTCAAAGGAAGGTGATCCAAATACCTCACTTATGATTCATAGAGTTCAGGTTGATATTTTTCCCCAAACCATTAGGAGATTTTAGTATGTGCCAGAATATCAGGTTCTAACCAACACAGCTAAGATGGAATACAGGATGGAAGAGATAAGGAAGATAACCAAGAGGACATTAGGTTCTAATGATAAAATGGTCATTTTCAGGTGGATTGTGGAGCGTATTTCTTTGAATGGTGTAAATGCAGTCTGGACTGTAGAAGGCCCCGGGGTAGTCTCACAATAGATGAAGAAGAGTACCCTTAACTTTGAGGGTAAGGCTTGGTAGACACTATCCAGACATCGGCTGTGTCCTATGATAGGTGATGATATTCTGAGCCCAGTCCAGGCTATAATGATACGGCTTCACAGTTGGTTATGAGTTTGATATCGGTGAGTTCCTATCTCGAGAGTTGAGGGATAGATCAGTTAGCGGTTAAAAGGAAATTTCAGCGTACCCCAATATTATTAGATAGATTTACCTAGATATAGAAGTATTAAAACTTCCTGGGATAGATGAGATGATTGAGGCCAGGAGGACATTTGACATTTGCCTAATTAGAGAAACAACTAACCCTTTAGCCTAACCGATGAGATAGACAATAGATTTTATGGCGGGATTATTCCCTCAGGACAATTAGACTGACACCCCTACTACATCAACAACTACTGAGGTAGAGTCACAAAGAGAGGGCCCATATACAGATGCAACTGGTACTTTTAGTGCCCCTTCACCTGTTCAATCTGTGCCACCTAGGACATGGCATTTTAATTCATGTATTATGATGATCTCCCAAGCTGCATAAACTGAGGTTGTGAGCAAAAAAGCTACACTTGATGTAAAGGTAGGTCACATGAAAGGTGGAGTGAAAAATTAGCTTGACAGGAAGTTTGAGGAGAAGGATAGGCGAGTCTAAGGAAGCCTAGATTTTTTTGAGATAAGGATCACTCGATATTTAAGTGGAGGTAAAATGCCTAATGTTGTTATGATCAGAATTGAGGTTGTAGAAATCAAAAAGAGGTTTCGAGGCTTTATGTGAGATCGATATTTGTTGAGCCCATTATAGAGAAGGTGATTCCTACTATCCATGTGCCAAATGTCAGGGAAGACTTGGCTGATGCACCCATATTGGAGACGATAGAGCAAATACATGGGAGAAAGAGAAGGAGAATCAAAAACAAAGAAGCTGATAAGAGGGACAGTGCTGAGAGTATTCAGGATGAGCGGGACTGCGAGACAAGAGTTCAAGAGTTATCCATGGGAGCTAGTGGATCGTGAGCTCCAGTTGTTGATGCTGTAGAGGTTGATGTTATGGCCTCATCTACTATTAATTCAATCCTTGTTGATGGGATGGTGATGAAAATGGGACCCGATTTGAGGGCCCTCATTCGGATGTCGATGAACTGACGCCTTAAGCGCCTAGGTATGACCTTTATCTGTACTGTATTTATGTTCACATAACTGAGAACACTGAAATGAACTTTAGTTGAGGGTGAGGGTTATTCAAAAAAATTTGGGAGTAGCTGAAAAGAAAGTTGTAGCTAAAACTGAAAGTCTGTTATGACTTGGAGGTTTGATGCAAGCAACCGAGATAGAGAATAAATCAGTGCGTATATGGTAGTGAATTATTTTTTATTATGATTTTGAAGGATTTTGAAAAATTTCATTTGTATTGAAAGATTTTGTTTTGATTTTTAATTGTGATTGTTAAAGCACTGCTGATTTGAAATGCTATTATGAAAAGTTGTGTTTAAATTAAAAAGAAAAAAAGTTGAGCCCCCTTTAAAAAGTTTTATTTAAATAATTGTGTGATTGGTATACTTGTGTGAGACTATTGCAAATTTGAAAATGGCATTAGGATTAGGGATAGAACATTACGGGACAAAACAGTTGCATAGTTGGATAACTAGTGCTTAGTAATATAGCCCTGTGCAAGTGTGTGTGTGTGATATACTGAGTTCCTGGTGTGTTGGAATCTAGAAATTGTCCAATTTGTTTTACCTAGGTCTAGGGATAGTTATGTAGAATATGATCATAGGCCCTTATTGTGTGAGTCCAGTTGAGCCTGGAATGCCCTAAGTGAACGAATAAATCCTCTTTGATCTAAATCGTTCAGCCTTCATAGACCAATTTTTATTTTTACACCTACCACCTTCCCGTTTAACTTACAATGAACCTATTTTGGCCCTGGTCCTCCTGTGGACACTGTGCACTTAAACTCAGGCAAATTGCCTAAGTTGAGAGTGGCTATTATAGGGGTATGTAAGATGAAACAGAGTATGAACAAAATGAGTAGAAGAAAAATAGTTGAAACCTAAGCAGGTGTGGTGAAAAGAAAATAAAGAAAAGTTGCAATGAAAATCAATAGAAAAAAAATAATAGAAAAAATAAGTACTAGAAAACCACACTTGGCCCAATTAGAATCTGATTAAAAGAAAAAAGGTGACACAAAGGAGGAAATAAAAGAAGTGAATAGTGAGTGAACCCTGAGAAAGGCGTAGTGTCCTAGAGGGGTAGTCACTAAATGAATCCCAAAAGATATAATACCAAACAGAAGCCTACGTTATAAGATAAATAAAGTCCTATACTGATCTTACTATGATTGTCTTAAAACGTAGGAAAAGAGCGTAAGGGCAAGCCTAAGGTATTCTTTATACATCGGTGGTACTTCTTTGTGACTGAGAGTGCCATTTGTTATATCCCTAAATAGATTGATTTATCAAAAATATGAGTAAATGGGATTTCTTTGACTATGAGCGCGCATAGGCTATGTTGCTAGGTTGCTAGGATGTTTACTAAATGTAATATATATCAATGCCCGATTATCTATTGCTAATGTAATGCCATCATCATATTCCCTCATGTTTCTACATGTGCTAAATGGTTATATGCAGGTGAGTTTTGAAAGTTAGAAGTAGGGGGAACAACAAGATTTAAATTAAGTTTGAAATCACTGCCATGGGTTGCTCAAGAACTTCCTGTTTAAGCATTATCTCTGTGCTAGAAAATATTTATTTGGTTTAGTTTGCCTAAGGACATGCAAAATTCTAAGTTAAGGGTGTTGATGTGGCGTGAAAACATGACACCTTCAATGCTTGAAACCGCAAATTTACGCGTGAACTTAGGATATTTTGTTGGATATGATGCATTTTGGTGTGAATTGCAGGTAAAACAGGTCCACAATGATGTTTGAACGAAAATAGAAGAAAAAGACTTGAAAAGGATAAACTTTGAGGAGTATACGTGTCAGATCTTGAATTGTACCCATTTGATACGACTCGTATACTGAATCATACTCATAACAGAACCAAAGGTCAACCTGTAGAGCCAAGTATTGGGAAGATACAACTCAGATATGAGTTGTATAGAGAAGTTGTAAGCATAACAAAACCTAAGCTACAGTTCAAAGATTGAAGTGTCAGAAGTATACGAGTCGGAAGTCTTAGTATAACTCGCATAGAGATGTCGTATACAAACCGGTGCTCAAAGATTGGAAGACAAAAAACCCAGGTGGATACGAGTAAAGGACACAAGTTGTACACTCATGTACAACTCGTATGATAAAGTGGTATGCTAAATAGAAATTTGAAGCTTTGGGAGAATAAAACACTGGACTGGATATGAGAAGGCAGGGTACGACTCATATTATGCCATACGAGTGATGACTGATTCGTATCGACCGCCGACTTAACTTTACCTTTCTCATTTTTATCAGGATTTTAATGTTATTTTGAGATAATATAAATACCCTAGGGTTTATCTTTTACGCTCTTTTACATATTATTATAATACTTTTACAATTATTCTTAAGATTTTAGGGTTTATTCTATCAAAGACTTTAGAGTTTTATCATCTTATTCTTGTGCAATTGATTTTATGTGTTCTTCATTGAGAATCATGGTTTCTTGCACAAACATGAGCAGCTAATCTGCTTGACTAGGGTTTTGGGAACCCTGGAGTTTTAGCTACGTAGAGGAAGTGTAAAACTCATAAGTTCTAGGGTTTCTGCATGTATCATAATTTTCTTCGCATTAATTAATCTGAAGTATTTGCAATAACTCGAGATAGTTTATATTCGCATGTATCCCAACAAAAGAGCATGTGATTGGGAAAAGAAGATTAGGATGGTGATTTGGGATTAACCTCCGCCTTTTTAGTTCCTACCATCTCATCTAATCACTTGATCCTACCCTGTGATAGTGAACTAAGGTCACAACAAGGAGCGATAAGGAGACACCCCGAGACATACCTGATAAAGGTTGAAATTTATCTTCACACTCACCAGGCTGATGATAATAACTCCCTTGTGGACATCATATGCAGAACAACAGAATAGTTAGGTTGATCACTAGAAATCTACGGAGTTTAGAAGCCATGGGGAACACAAACCTAGTGTTCATCTCATATTATCTGCAACTCGAAAGCACTCAAGAGTTTGGTTACTATGTGTGATTGATACTACAATCCCCCCCTCATTTACTTTTCGGTATTACTCGAGGATTACATCAAGTCAAGCAACTATTCACGTTTTCCCTATGGGATCAACCAGAACCTAGTTGGTTTATTATATATGCACTCGACCGTATTATACTTCTACTTTGAGTGTAGTTTTGGGTGACACCAACAGCCGCCTGAAGACAGGTTAGTGGGTTAATGCAAGCATGAACTCAGGATAAGGATAAAATAATGTCATTTAAGAAACCAAGTAAAACCATCCATATTTACACAAACTACATATATATATATATATATACATGCTGGGAAAGGGAACTGGGTTTAGCTTTCCATTAAAACATTTACCTGGGTTGTATAGCTTTGTTGTCCTAAACCATCCAGAGCTATATAGGTTCAGCTCCCCTTGCTGAAAAGGTCCCAGTGCGTAAAGATGCACAGCTAGGGAAGAAAACCTAGAATGACTAGTACATCCACAAAATTTAAAGTGATACATCATACACACGGTCACTTGGACCAAACCTCACATCGGCAAATATGAGTTTTCAATTTTGTTTCCCCAGGACCTCTACCTTCCACGGCTTTACTACACACCCCGTTATTATTTCCCAATTAAAACCATTACCAAGAAACCAACCAATCCATTAACTATTTATCAACCAAGGCCATTAGTAGTGGTATCGTTAGACCGACTATACTTGCAAATTTTTTCCATAGCCAACCATATATAGGTTTAAGGGATTCCGTGTACCTTTCCATTAACTATATTAGACCACTTGGGGGATTCACATGTACCCCAGAAGCATAACTATTTAGCCTTTTTACCTTTCCAAACCATTTAAACCATGCATAATTCTTTTACCCAGTTTAAAACAAGCAAGAGTTCCATTAAATATTAGCAACGCAATAAAAATATCCTTATAGGAATTTTGTCAAAGACATTGGGGGCATAATATAACTAAAATAAATTCCAATTACAATTTAACCTTTCCCATGGAATCCAATAACCCGAAACCACCAATTAAGCATGTAAATATATAATTGAAACCATGGGAAACCATAACCAATCATTTATAATCAAAACCCCAAAATCATAGTTGAAAACCCAAAATATACAACAATGAAGTCATGAAAACCATTCATAAAAACCATGCCTTTAGATGGAACTAACAATGAAGGAAGAAAACATACCTTGGTTGACAAAGTAGATGAAGAGAAACCACAAACAAGATCTCCCAAATTAGTCCTCTAGATATCTTCCCCAAAAGCTCTTGAGAGAATTATAGAGTGTTTAGGAAGAAATTCTAAGGATTAATGAATAGAATAATTGGGTAAATAACCTGCAAAGTGAGTTAGAAGTAATGGCGAAATTGCACAAAAATATCCAGAATACCCCTACTTAAATTACACAAAAATCCCATCACAGAGATACAACTAACCCCTACAAGTCATACCCTCCCTATACGAGTGGTACCCACCACTCGTACCCTTGGCCTCCCCCTTTAACCCAACACTATCTAAGATATGACTCATCCAACTCAAGTCAAATCTAAGTATATAATTTGTAACCTTCACCCATATCCCTGACAGAATCGAATCCTAAGAGGACTGAACAATGTTCATCATACGACTCCCTGGTATAATTTACACCCTAACTTATGGCTCATGGTGAGACACTTGTATTCAGATCCAACTAAACTAACCAAATCTGAGATTAAACTAAGGAAAACCCAACCCAAATGATTCATACCCAATCATATGACTCATACTATTCAAGTCGTACCCACTCCAGCGAAGAAAATCTATCCCACCAACCAACATTGGTCAGTATAGGACTGGACCCTACAATTCATACCCCAATATATGGCTCGTACCCATAGTTTTATTGGGTCCAGAGGCCAAAATTCTAGAAAATTTTCTAAGGGTCAAAACCCAAGGTGTTTTAGTCTCCCCCACTAGGAACATTAGTCCTCGAATGATGGATAAGTTAGGGGTAACCACACGTATAAGTCATTTGCATTATCAAATATATTTCCAATCTTTAACAAAGTTTGAAAACAAAGAAGCAAAGATGTTATTTTTTCTTTAACAAACTTGGAAAATAAAGATATGTTGAAGACACATACCTTCTGCATGAATCCATAGAGCAGAAAATAGATGCAGATACTTGGACTTTATGTCCTCCTTTGTTTCCCATGTAACCGAATCCACATCCTTGGTTTACAATCAATGAATTTTCCTGTCTAAGATCTTAATCGGGACCTCTTTATAAGATAGAGAGTCCAAGATTACCAACCCCTCCAAAGGAACAATCGAAGAAGGATCACCAAGACACTTCCTCAACATGGAGAAATGAAATATCTGATGAACCGAGCTCAAGCTAGAAGGTAACTTAGCCTCGTAAGCAATATTACCAACCCTCCGCAGAATCTCATAAGGACCAGCATGCCGGGGAATGAGCTTCCCCTTCTTACCAAACTACACTACTCCCTTCATAGTAGATACCTTGAGGAAAACCTTATCCCAAACCTCAAACTCCAGGTTTCTATTACTAACGTCTACATAGGACTTTTGGCGACTTTAGGAAGCCTTAAGCCTATATGGAATCACCTTCACCTTCTCCATAGCCTAGTAAACCAAGTCAGAACTAAACATATCTTCATCATCAAGCTCAAACCAACCAATAGGAAATCTACACTTCCTACCGTACAATGCCTCAAAAAGAGCCATACCATTACTAAAATGATAGCTATTGTTTTAAGAAAACTCTACTAAAGGTAGATGCTCAAACCAATTACCACCATAATTAACCACATAAGCCCAAAGAATATCCTCCAACGTCTGAATAGTTCTATCTGCTCTTCTATCCGTCTATAGGTTGAAAGAAGTACTCAGACTAACCTTAGTCCCCAACCTTTTCCGGATAGACTGGGAAAAGTAAGATGTAAACTACGTTCCATGATCAGAAATACTCAAAACAGGTATCGCATGCAGTTTTATAATCTCATGAAAATACAACTTTGCATAATCCTCCATCGAAAAGGTATTCCTCTCTTGCAGAAAGTGAGCAGACTTTGTCATACTATCCAAGATGACCCAAATTGAATCATATTAATTCCGAGACCGAGGAAAACCCATAAGAAAATCCATATTAATTACCTTCTATTTCTATTCTGGCACAATGATCTGTTGATATAACCCTCCAGGTCTTATGTGTTCAACTTTAACTTTTTGACACACCAAGCACTTGTCCACAAAATCAGCCATATCTTTCTTCATACCGTTCCACCAATACATATCCTTGAGATCATGATACATCTTTATAGAATCAGGATGAACAATATAGTGCGACTCATGCACCTCAGCCAAAATCCTTTGTTACAAACCGTCGGCATCACAAACACACAACCTCCTTTGGTATCATAAAGTACCATCACCACTAATCTCAAACACCATCACATTTTGTCCACCAACATCACCCTTGATTTTTATCAAGATAGGATCCAGCACTTGCTTCTCCTTAATCTCTAAACCAAGAGACAGTCGAACCATTTCTTGTACCATTACACCTTCATCCTTGGAGTCTAAGAGGCATACTCTAAGATTATCCAAGCGGTGAATATCCTTGACCAACCTCTGCTTTCCTTTATCCACATGAGCCAAACTCCCCATGGGCAACCTTCTAAGAGCATCAGCAACCAAGTTAGCCTTACCTGGGTAATAGTGCAAACTTATATCATAGTCCTTGAGAAGATCAGGCCATCTCCTCTACATGAGATTAAGCTCCTTTTGAGTGAACACATACTGTAGACTCTTATAATCAGAAAAGATGTCCATGTGTACACCATACAAATAATGCTACCAAATTTTCAAAGCAAACACAACCTCCAATAGCTCTAAATCATGAGTAGGATAGTTTCTCTTATGTACCTTAAACTGCTTGGAGGCATAGGCAATCACCTTCCCATTATGTATCAAAATATAACTAAGACCTACCTGAGATGCATCACAGTAGACCATAAAACCCATCATTGTATTCCGAAAAAGTCAGAATTAGAGGCGAAGTTATCTTATCTTTCAACTTCTCAAAAATCCTTTCACAAGCATTCGAACAAGAAAACTTAACCTTTTTCTTAGTAACTTAGTCAAAGGGGTATCTATCGATGAAAATCCTTCCACAAACCACCTATAATACCCAACCAAGCCCAAGAAGCACCGGATATCGGTTGGAGTCGTGGGTCTAGGACACCACTTAACCACAGAAACCTTTTGGTGATCCACCATGATCCCCTCATTAGAGATAATATGGCCAAGAAAAGCCATAACATTCAACAAAAACTCACACTTGGAGAACTTGGCATACAACTACTATTCCTTCAAGGGTTGTAATACCACGCAGAGGTGATTAGCATGACCCACCTCACTTTTGGAATAAACTAGAATGTCATCAATAAACACAATGACGAAGAGATCTAAGAACTACCTGAAAACCTTATTCATCAAATCCATAAATGTCGCCAGGGCATTAGTCAATCCAAATGACATCACCAAGAGATTGAAGTTCCCATACCGAGAACGACAAGTCATCTTTGGGATATCCACCTCCCTAATCTTTAGCTAATCATACCCAGACTGAAGATCTATCTTAGAAAAGAACTTGGCACCTTACAACTGATCAAATAGATCATCTATCCTTGGAAACGATACTTTTTCTTGACTATTTCCTTATTAAACTATTTGTAGTCAATCCACATCTAAAGGAAACCATCCTTCTTGCGCACGAACAACACTGGTGCACCCCATGGGGATACACTAAGATGAATAAACCCCTTATCCAGAAGATCCTTAAGTTACTCCTTGAGTTCCCTCAACTCAGTCGGAGCCATTCTATTAAGATGAATAGATATTGGACGAGTTTCCAGAACCAAGTCAATACTAAACATTATTTCCCTATCTGGAGGAACAGCAGGAAGATCATCCAAAAAGACCTCAGGAAACTCATTTACCATTGAAACTGACTTTAAAAAGGATATTCTAAGTTACAATCTTTAACTCGGGCCAAGTGATAAAGACAAACATTAAAGATTAATATCTAAGCTCTAAGAGAAGAAATAAAACTCCTCCTAGGAGCTAAGGAACTACCCTGCCACTCTATAACCAGTTCACCAGGGAACCTAATGTTTACCTTACGGGCCCAACAATCTAAGGATACATAATAAGAGTGTAATCAATCCATCCATAAAATAACATCCAAATCCACCATATCAAGTTCAAACAAATCCACCAAAGTCCATCTACCACCAATAAATACCATAACCCCCTATAGACTCTCTTAGCAATAACCAAGTCACTTATTAGGGTAGAAATAGAAAAAAGATCCAAAATAACTTCTAGATCAAAACCCATAGATACGGCCATAAATGGGGTCACATAAGAAAGAGTGAAGCCTAGATCAAGAAGACAATACACATCACAAGAAAAAAGTTATAACATAAGGACATTAGGTAATGCCTTAGATTCCTGTCGGGATGCCAAAGCATACAACCTGTTCTAGCCAACACTAAAACCAGGAGCAGTAATAAAAGCAGACGCGGCACCACCAGGTGCTAGAGTAGAAGATAAAGTCACTGGTACCTTATTTGCTCCCATAGAAACCTTATTAACTGGAAAATCTGTGAGCTTATGGCCTTCCTGGCCATACTTAAAGCATTTGTCCCTCCCTTCATCACAATAACCCCATTGAGTCCGACCATCAAATTGACAAGGACGGCATGAAGAAATTGATTGACCCCTGTTTGATTGAGATTAGGTACCCTATGCTTAAAAATTATCACCACCTTAATGGCGCCTATTACCCAACTATTAAGGAGCACTAGTAATAGAGAAGAAACCTAAACTCCCACATTTTTTTTCATTTGCCACCATCTTGACCACCTTGAGACTGCACACTTCCCTGATAAAAAAACTTGCTCCTCTTACACTATCAATCTCCAAACTCTGCCTGTTTCTTCTTCTCATCCTCTACCTATTGCATATGAATAGTTAACCTAAAAATGTTCATATCTTTAATCAGCAAAGTAGTCTTTCTTTCCAAGATCAAATCTCGATTCAACCCAGAAGTAAAATTTCTCATTCTCATGTCACCCACTAAATAAGGAGCATACCTTGACAGCTGATGAAACTTCAAAGCATATTCCTTGACAGACATCCTCACTTTCTAAAGATTCATAAACTCTTCCATCTTTACTTCCCTCAGCTCTTGAGAAAAGAAATGATCTAAGAAGGCCTTAGAAAAAGAATCCCATAATACTGACTCTTCCACATCACACCTATCCTTGTCCTACTCTTCATACCATTGGTATTCAATGTTTTTGACCTAATAAGCTACAAAGTTTACCCCCTCCACATTGGTAGCCCGCATCACCCAAAATATTTTTTCCACTTTATCCAAGAAAGCCTGTGGATCCTCCTTCACCTTTATTCTAGTAAAGTAGGAGGACCACTCTTCAAAAATTAGCCGACCCTTGTAGCCTTAGTAGATAAAGCATCAGACGTACCCCGCTCAGCCTAAGCAGCTACTATCTAAGTAATAGTAAGAATAGACTGGTGAAATTATGTATTAGTCACCTCACTCTGAGATGGACTAGTAGAAATTGGAGAAACTTTAGAACAATCAAGGATAGAACTCCGAGATTGAAGATGAATTCAGACGTAGGATGTACCCTATCAATGGTGTCCCCAGATAGGACTAAAGAGTTTTCTTATTTTCTAGATCATCGAGGCATGGTCTGAAAATTGAACAACCAAGGATTAGAGAAGATTTCCAGGACTTAGACTCTAAACTTAAAAATAGAATACAGAGAAAGTGAAACTTTCCTAAATGCCTTGTAGCCTCTTTATTATGAGTGTGGCGCACTATACTCCCCTAAAAGAGACTGTATTATACACGGCTTTGTGGACTCCCAATTGATCATAAACCTAAATCTTTGATACCAACTTGACATAACCAACCAGGTGCCTTGTCATAATAGGCATCCCAAGTCTAACTAGAACTGGGGACCACCCCCTGTTACCCAACCCAACCACCATTAGTATAGCTTGAGTTTCTTAAATTTTGAGCATATAACAAGATAGCATAACTGGAGAAGGACTAAATTTGGGATAGGTCTATTCCTAGGCCAACCTTACCAAGTTATCCCATTCACTAAATTGTACCAACCAAACTACCAAGCCAAATCAATACCAAACCAAGGGCCATAAACCAGGTCATAACCTAACAAGTTCCAGAACATAATATGATTAATCCCAAAATGAAAGAGGATGGAACAACAAATAATATTGCTAACCATTATTATCCCCAATAACAATACCAATGCTAAGGCTGACACCAATACGAATCCCATCTATTACAACCTATAATAGTACCACAAAGCCTCTAACCAAAAGAGTAAGAATATCCGGTTAGGACATGCCCCCAACCACAGCCAAAACCAATATCCAAAAATAAATTAAAATGTCTAAAAATATCTATAATATAAAATGGATCCTTCTAAAAAGATGTAATCTTACCACTTCTATCCAATAGTTATCCTCGAGTCGATCACTATGTAAGAGTATATAACATCCTGAATTTGGTACTCAGAACGCTACACAGTGCTCACGACCTTGAAGGACCACAAGCTAACCCATGATTGATATTTGTACCTGTAACTGTATAACATACTAAATATAATGCAAAAATAGAGGATGAAAGGCCATAAGGTTCAAAACTACATGACTGATAAAATATAACATCTGAGTAGGGTAATAGAATACCAAAAACTAAAATATTGTCTGAATATACTATAGTCTGAAAAACCTCTAAAACATAACTGTCTGGATATAGAGTTATGGGACATACCCATAACTAACTTGAACTTATAAACTAATTAATGAGATAATAAATGAATGATCATGTCCTCGAAAGATGAGGACTCACTGCTAACTCTGACTGCTAAGACTGGAATGCTACTGATGCTCTGGAGCTCATGCTTCGGAACCTATGGTATAAGACACCATAGCATAATTGTGTCAGTACTTTGAATGTACTGGTATACATGGAAGGTGGGCTGAATGCATAGGGTTTATATGCATGAACAATACTGGCTAACTAACTAATATGAATATAATAATATATGCATGAATACATCGTAACTATATCTGAGATCGTGATAATATGAATTTACTGATAACTGAATTCTAATGACTGATATAACTGATGACAAGAGTGACTGTATCTGACAGTCCTGAATCTAATAGAACTAGCTGAGTTTTGTACTATTCTGAGTTGACTATATCTGACAGTTTTGAATTCTGTAGAACTATCTAAGTTTTATTACTGAAACTAACTGATTATATCTGACAATCCTAATTTTGTAACTAAAACTGTGGAAAGTAGTTATCTAACTGACATACACCTAATACGCCATTATGGCTGAGTTGGGGTCCAATCTGTAAGCCCAATTGGAAGGGTGTCAATACAGTTCCACTGGTAAGGACAAGCTCTGAGTGACCCTCATCTGATAGTGTCCCCAAAAGAGAATGGTAGGGCCCTCATTTGACAGAGCTTATCCACCTCATCAATCCTTTTCTGACAGTGTTAATGTCTTAACCTATGCTGGATACATAGTTCTGGAACACAAGGATGACTTCTAAGAATCACACCCTCATATGATAGTGTGTGTTCCCATCCTTGGGTTTACTCGGCGCTAATTTCTACTCCCATCTGAATAGACACTGATCATGGATTACTAAACTGAACTAGACTAAATTAACTGAGTTTTGTTGACTGATGGAATAGTATTGAGATTACTGTATTACTGAGCTTTCCTGAGTCACATGACTGACTTTGTTCTATGGATCATGACTTGACTGAGTATATTGTGAAAACATGACACGAACTTTAGGAACACAGTTATATTTTTTAGGTACAAGTTCCTCCAAGACTCAATAGAAGGAAACTGACAAAGCTTAACTTTCCTGAGTACAGTACCAATATCAACAATACATAATCTATTGGCTAAGACATTTAATCAAACACTTGACATATATAACTTGTATATGAATGAAGATTTAATATTATCATACTAGTATGGTACTTTTCCTTCACATAGAAATTTAATCAAACATGGGGGGAGCATGTTATGGTTATACAATCATCAACATATCTAATAATAAAGGATACATCAATCAACTTGTGAATTGAAGGGTTTATCATGAATACCGTGTAATTCCTCACATACTAGAATCAATTTTTGTAATTAATAGTCTATAAAATATAATGAAACCAAACAACAACATGAACATCACTTTTCAATTCAATCAAATCATAAACATTCATAAATATACAAATCTTTGATTTTGAAAAGAGATTCTTGAGCTTCATGATTGAAAGAGACCCATGAATCAACACATGACATACCTTAGTTCTTGATTTAGCAAAGATTGACGGAGAAAATTTCTTGAAATTGAATCCCTAATTGAAACCCTAGCTTGTTCTTGAGAGAAAATAGAGAGAAACTAGTATATTTTGGGTTCCAAATAGCTGAATCTCATGTTAAAGGGCTTAAATAGGGGTGGGAAATCAACCCTTTTAACCCTTGACACATCTTTTAAATTGTTAAAAATTTTCCGACCTGGACCCCTGGCGCGACACGGCACTATCGTACCGTGTCACTGGAATTTGACAATTGGAAAATAGAGAAATGTAACGACGCGATGCCATCGCATGGCCACATTGTTTATGACCTGGAAGTTTGGCGCGACACGGACAAATCATGCTGAGACACTAGAAAAAGGACAATTGTCATTTTATCTTGTGGTATGGTGTGCCACTGACCAATATGGAGCTATTTTACGATGGGGACTTAAAATAGTCATAACTTCCTACATTGTTATCGTATTTAGGAAAATTTTTATATCAATGGAAAGCCAATTGAATTTCCCATGTGACAAAATGTGAAAATCTTGAAAATTTTTCATGCAATAAATATCATTCAATTTAGAAGCTAATACTTGGAATTCTTAAGACAAAATTAGTTAGGAAACTTTGGGGTATTATAATATCTCCCTTTTGGGAACATTTATCCTCGAATGAGAATGACTGAGAGGGGAGAAATGCCAAGACAAAGTACATACTGAACATGAACACAGAAACATGACTGCATAATTGACATTTCTGAGATTCATACAGAGCATTCATATCTGATGCATGATTTCCTGAGTTAGTGGATACATGAATGCGTGACTGAGAGTACTAATAACCTAATCACACATATCTGATATGTGAATACATAACAGAACTGATTACATAACTGAGATTTCTAATAAATGAGTCTTCTCACAAGGAGAATGCATTTCTGATGCATGAACACATGACTAATCTGATGCATGAACATATAATTAGATATGCAATGGTACTTAGTACTAAGTTTGAAAATGGAATCCTGAACATGAGGTTAATACCAAGTTGTAACTGAAATCTGGACATGAAAACTGAAAAGCTCAAGTAGAACTATTACCTTGAGCTTGATCTAAGCCAGCAGAGAAGAAGTGAGGGTACCTGGTACGCATGACTTCTTCTGCTTCCCAAGTATCCCCCTCAACGTACTGATTCTTCCAAAGAAATTTAACTAGAGGGACTCCTTTGTTCCTCAATCTATAAGTTTGGTACACTAAAATTTTGACTAGAATCTCCTCATAAGAAAGGTTGTTTTGAATATCTATGCTCTAAATAGGGACTACAACTATTGGGTCACCTATACACTTCTTGAGCAAAGAGACATGGAAGACTGGATGAATTGAGGCTAGATATGAAGACAATTTGAGCTCATAAGCTACCTTGCCAAAGAGACTGAGAATTTTGAAAGGACCAAAATATCGGGGACTAAGCTTTCCCTTCTTGCTGAACGTTTTCACTCCCTTCATGAGAGAGATCTTTAGATAGACATAGTCACCAAACTCAAACTCTAGATCCTTTCTACGCATATCTATATAAGACTTTTGTCATCTCTGAGTATCCCGAAGTCTTTCTCTAATCAACTGGACTTTCTCTAAGGCATTGAATACCAAGTCAGGTCCTATCATTGAGCCCTCACTAACTTTGAATCAACTAACTAGACATCTGCATCTCCTATCGTAGAGAGCTTCAAATGGATCCATCCAAATACTGGAATCATAGCTATTATTGTATGCAAACTCAATCAAAGGCAAGTGGTGATCCCAATTACCCTTAAAATAAATTGCACACGCCCTTAGCATATCTTCTAGGGTCTGAATGGTCCTTTCTACTTGACCATCTATCTAAGGATGAAAGGTTGTACTAAGATGAGCTTAGGTACCAAGACCCTTTTGGAATGCTTTCTAAAAATGAGAGGTGAACTGGGTACCTTTGTCTAAAATAATGGATAATAGAATACCGTGTAATCTGACAAACTCCCTGATGTAGAGTTTGGCATAATCCTTGGATGAATAAGAGGTATGAACTGGAAAAAAATGGTCTGATTTGTTCACTCAATCTACAATGACCCAAACTAAATTATGTTGCCGACGAGTACGAGGCAAACCCATCACAAAGTTCATGTTTACTTCTTCCCACTTCCAAGTAGGAATATTGAACTCTTGCATGGACCCACTAGGCTTTTGATGCTCTATCTTAACCTGCTGACATATAGAGAGCTTATCTACAAACTCTGCAATATCTCTCTTTATCCCACTCCACCAATAGATTTTTTGCAAGTCGAGTACATCTTTGTATCCCCTAGATGAATAGAGTACCACCCACCATGTGCTTCTGTAAAAATTTGCTGCCTTAAGTCATCTACACTTGGAACACAGAGACGACCTTGACAATGCAATACACCTTCTTCTCCTTGGGAGAAAACCTCAACTTTTTGGTCCTAAACAGACTCTTTCAACTTGAGTAAACTGGGGTCCCTATCTTGCTTTTATTTCACCTCAGAAACTAGAGATGATTCTGAACTTTTCTAAACCCATATGTCACCCTCCTCTGAATTGACTAAGATAATGCCTAGTCTGGCAAGCTGATGGACTTCCTGAGATAACATTTTCTTACTGTCCTTGACATGAGTAACACTAACCATAGATAGTCTACTGAGAGCATCGTCCACTATATTGGGCTTGCCCTGATGATAAAGGACACTCATGCCGTAATCTTTCAGGAGCTCTAACCACCTTCTCTAACGAAGATTGAGATCTTTCTAAGAAAAGACATACTAAAGGCTTATATGATCGGTGAACACATCTATATGAACTCTGTACAAGTAATGCCTCCAAATCATTAAGGCAAAAACCATGGCTGCTAACTCAAGATCATGAATAGGATAATTCTTCTCATGGAGTTTAAGTCTTCTGGAGGCGTAGCCTATGACCTTACTATGCTATATGAGGACACAACCCAAACCTACTCTAGATGCATCACAGTACACTACAAACCTATTTGGATCATCTAGAAGAACTAAGAATAGGGCTGAGGTGAGTCGAGTCTTCAACTTCTGAAAGCTCTTCTCGCAAGGATCTAACAACTAAAAATTGACTTTCTTCTAAGTCAATTTTGACATAGGGGATGCAATAGAAGAAAATCCTTCAAATAACTAGCTGTAATAGCCAGCCAACCAAGAAACTCCTGATGTTTGATAGAGAGACAGATCTGTACCATTTTCTTACCGCTTCGGTCATTTGAGGATCTACTCTAATGCCATCATTGAAAATAATATGGCTAAGGAATGCTACTAAACTTAGCCAAAATTTGCACTTACTAAATTTGGCGAACAACTAATGATTTCTGAGAGTTTGAAGCATAATTTTGAGATGGCCTGCATGATTGCGCTCACTGCAAGAATAGACCAGAATATCATTTATAAGGACTATGATGAATATGTCCAAGTACTGCTTGAACACACGGTTCATCAAGTCCATGAAAGCTGTTAGGGCATTATTAAGACCAAAGGATATGACTAGGAATTCAAAGTGACCATACTGGGTACAGAAGGCTGTATTTTAAATGTTACATTCTCTGACCCTGAGCTAATGATAGTTGGATCTGACGTCTATCTTGGAAAAATAACTAGCACCCTGAAGTTGGTCAAACAAGTCATCAATTCTGGGAAGAGGATATTAGTTCTTGACCATGACTTTATTGAGTTGACGATAATCAATGCATATTCTGAGATAACTATCTTTCTTGGCCATGAATAAGATTGTTGCACCCCACGGGGACATACTGGGTCTAATGAATCCCTTATCTAAGAGATCCTTCAACTGATATTTCAGTTCTTTGAGTTTTGTAGGTGCCATTCTGTATGGCAGAATAGATATAGGCTGAGTATCTGAAAAAAGATCAATGCCAAAGTCTATTTCTCTTTCGTGAGAAATTCCTAGAAGATCTTTGAGAAAGACATCTGAATATTCATTCACTACTGGGACTGATTCAAGACTAGGAGTTTTAAAACTAGTGTCCTTAACTCAAATAAGAAGATAAAAACATCCTTTAGAGGAAATAAGATGACCTCTGAAAGCTGAAGTACTACCCCATCACTCTAGGATGTGTTTATTCGGAAACTAAAATTGTACTATTTGTTTCAGCAGTCGACTAAGGTATGGTGGGAATAAATCCAATCCATGCCGAGAATGACATCAAATTCAGTCATCTCTAATTTGACTAAATCTACTGAAGTAACTTTTTGAAATATCATAACTGGGTAGTTCTTGTATACCCGCCAGGCTATGATGGTTTTACCCACTAGGGTAGAGACTGAAAAGGGCTCTACTAGAATTTTAGGATTGATTCCGAAATCAACTTCTATATAAGGAGTTACAAAAGACAAGGAAGATACTAGGTCTAACAAAGCATAAACATGCACATGAAAGATCTGTAACGTACCAATAACCACATCAAGAGAATTTTTCTGATCTTGTCGGGACTGGAGAGCATAGATTCTATTTGGGCATTACCCACTAGTAGTAATGGAAGTGAAACGCTGCTAATTTATGCGACCAGACTGAGTTGAGGAATGATTCTGCTGACCCTGATAACCTGATTGGGGACAATCTTTGACTCTATGGCCTGGCTTTCCACATCCAAAATAGACATCACTACCAGCTCTGCAAGAACCCTTGTAGCTCTTACCATAAGTCTGACATAGGGGATTAGTTCGGGAATTGATGACACTGCCCTGAGACTTAGAGCCTAGTGCCCTATCTCTATTTCCATCCCTAAAATTAGAAGATAAAGTACTGGCTGAAGAAGGAGCTTGAACTGATGACTTAGGATAGAACTGAGAGTGGTTTGCTCCTTCTGATATAGGCTGAGAAAAGTTGAAACTACCTATATTTGCTCTCTTATTTTATTTCTTTCTCATCTTAACCTTTTGATCTTCTATCTACTGAGCATGAGTCATTAGCCTAGATAAAGTCATATCACCATTTAATATTGTAGACCTACACTTGTTGACCATACTATCATTCACCCTATAAACAAACTTACTTATCTTTGCCCTGCTATCTGCAACTACATAAGGAGCATATCTAGCTAATTGAGTAAACTTAAGAGAATACTCTTTAACCATTATGTTGCCCTGCCTGAGGTTGATGAATTCTAACACCTTAGCCTGTCTCAGCTTTTGGGGAAAGAAACTATCTAAGAATGCAGTGATAAATTCCTCCCACTCAATAGGCTCTGCATTATCTGGCCTTTCTGACTTTTACTGTTTAAACCAAGTGTGGGCAACATCCTGCAACTGACAGGAATAACCCCCATGATGTCTTTAACCTTCTGAACCTGATCATTGAATTCTTGATGGTCCTCATCTGACTTAGCCCCGAGAAAGGATGAAGGATTCATTCGGGTAAAGTCTCGAATCCTGGCTGTAGTTGAATTAGCCACTGGGTTGACCGGATCAATGGCTAGTCATTCATTCTGAGTAGCAACTGACTGAGCAAAAGTGGTGAATGCAGCTCTAAACTCTCATGAGAAATATGTTCTCCCAAATGTTCTTCGAGCTGTGGGGCTGACTAATTTCCATTTTTTCTTTTAGGAGACTTGTTCTGTAGAAGAAAGAGAGAAATAGATTAGACTGAGAGATTGACATGATATTATGCTCACTGGCATAACATGAATTCTGAAATGGAACCTTAGGCTTTGATACCAAGTTTTTAATGCCCCAAATCTGGTACTCAAAATGCTACACGATGCTCACAACCCCGAAGGACCACAAGCTAACCCATTACTGATATATGTACTTGTACACTGTATAACATACTAAATATAACATGGAAATAGAGGCTGAAAGGCGATAAGGTTCAAAACTGCATGACTGATAAAATATAATATCTGAGTGGGGTAATAGAATACCCAAAACTGAAATACTGTCTGAACATACTGTAGTCTGAAAAACCTCTAAAACATAACTGTCTGGATAAAGAGTTGATGGGACATGTCCCCAACTAACTCCAACTTATAAATTAATTAATAGGATGATAAATAAATGATTATGTCCTCAAAAGATGAGGACTTACTGCTAACTCTGACTACTGAGACTGGAATGTTACTGATGCTCTGGAGCACGTGCTTCTAAACCTATGGTATAAGACACAATAAAGTAATTCTGTCAGTACTTTAAATATACTGGCATGCATAGAAGGTAGGCTGAATACATGGGGTTCATATACATGAACAATACTGGCTAACTGACTAATATGAACATAAGAATACATGTATGAATATGTTGTAACTATATCTGAGATCGTGATAACATAAATTTACTGATAACTGAATTTTGATGATCGATAGAACTAATGACATCAGTGACTGTATCTGACAGTCCTAAATCTGATGGAACTAGCTAAGTTCTGTACTATTCTAAGTTGACTATATTTGACAATCCTAAATTCTGTAGAACTATCTCAGTTCTATTACTAAGACTGAATGATTGTATCTGACAGTCGTGATTCTGTAACTAAAATTGTGGAAAGTAGTTATCTAACCGACATGCCCTTAATATGCCATTATGGCTAAGTTGGGGTCGAATCTGTAACCCTAATTGGATGGGTGTCAATATCGCACCACTGGTAAGGATAAGCTGTGAGTGACCCTCAACTGACAGTGTCCCCAAAAGAGAATGGTGGGGCCATCATCTAACAGTGCTTATCCACCTCATCAACCCTCATCTGACAGTGTTGATGTCTCAACCTATGCTATCTACATAGGTATGGAATGCAAGGATGACTTCTAAGAATCATACCCTCATTTGACAGTGTGTGTTCTCATCCTTGGATTCACTCGGTGCTAATTACTACTTCCATCTGAATAAACACTGATCATGGATTACTGAACTGAACTAGACTAAATTAACTGAGTTTCGTTGACTGATAGAATAGTACTGAGATTACTGTAGTACTGATCTTTCCTAGGTCACATGACTTACTGAGTTCTACGGATCATGGCTTGACTAAGGATATCATGAAAACATGACATGGACTCTATGTATACAGCAATATTTTTTGGGTACAAGTACCCCCAGGACTCGATTGAAGGAAACTGACAAAGCATGAATTTCTTGAGTACAGGACCAACATCAACAATACATAATCCATTGGCTAAGACATTTTATCAAACACTTGACATACATAACTTGTACATGATTGGAGATTTCATGTTATCATACTAGTATGGCACTTTTCCTTCACATAGGCATTTAATCAAACATGGGGGGACCATGCTATAGTTATACAATCATCAACATATCTAATAACCAAGGATACATCGATCAACTTGTGAATTGAAGGTTTTTTCATGAATACCACGTAATTCCTCACATACTAGAATCAATTCTTGTTATTAATAGTCTATAACATGGAATGAAACCAAACAACAACATGAACATCATTTTTCAATTCAATCAAATCATGAACATTCATAAATATAAAAATCTTTGATTTTGAAAAGAGATTCTTGAGCTTCATGGGTGAAATAGACCCATGAATCAACACATGACATACCATAGTTCTTGATTTAGTGAAGATTGACGAAGTGAATTTCTTGAAATTGAATCCCCAATTGAAACTCTAGCTTGTTGTCGAGAGAAAATGGAGAGAAACTAGTATATTTTGGGTGCCAAATAGCTGAATCTCGTGTAAAATTGCTTAAATAGGGGTTGGAAATTAACCCTTTTAACCCTAGACGCATCTTTTAAATTGGTGAAAATTTCCTGACCTGGACCCCTGGCGCGATGCAGCATTATCGCGTCGTGTCACTTGAATTTGACAATTGGGAAATAGGGAAATGGCGTGATGTAGAGCCATCGTGTGGCCACTTCGTTTGCAACCTAAAAGTTTGGCGCGATATAGAGAAATCATATTAGGACACTGGATAAAGGACAATTGCTATTTTATCTTAGGGTGCGGTGCGCCACTGACCAATATGGCATTGTTTTACGATAGGGACTTCAAATAGTCATAACTTCTTACCCGATTATCAGATTTAGGTGAATTTTTATATCGATGGAAAGCTTATTGAATTTTCCACATGACAAAAGTGAAAATCTTGAAAATTCCCCATGGAATAAACATTATTCAATTTAGAAGCTAATACTTGACATTCTTGAGACAAAATTAGTTAGAAAACTTTCGGGTATTACAGAGTAGCAGAATAGTGGGTTCCCGCATAGTATAGGTATACAACCGCCCGAAGATGAGTTAGTGGGTGAACGCTAGCCTAAACTTAGAATAAGGATAAAATAATGTCATTTATTAAACCAAGTTGCACACAAACCATTCCGAGTTTAGCATGAAATTAAAACCAATATGTAGGTTGTGTAGCTTTGCTGTCCTAAACCGCCCATATGCTATATGGGTTCAACTCTGAAATGCCCTAAAACTGGGCCATGTCATAAGGGCACCTTAAGACCTTATGAACTAGAGGTTTCTCCAATAACCCATCACATCAAACACATGGGTCGAGTGAATCCTGACTAAAAAAGAGATTGAGGAAAACATACCATAATTCATAAGTTAAACAACATCTAACCATTCCATAAATATCAACACACTAGCTGATTTACCCAAGTTCACAGTCATCCACAATACCTCAATACAAACCAAAGTTTAGAAATATATATGTGGGGACAAGCCCCAAACAATAGCCAAACAAAGTAAAAATAAGACTAAGTATAAAAACAGGGGACCAAGAATGAATGTCTTTTGAAATAAGAAAGCTCACCACTCTGCTGTTTATGAATGAACCACTTTGATCACCTAATCACTGCACAGGAAGATAAAATGATGCTCCGACCCCTATGTTGCATGGGGACATAGCGTCCGGAGACGGTTAGTGATTAGAATGCTAGCATATAACTCAAGGATAATGATAAAATAGCATTATCATTCAACAACCAGTCAATATATATCATACTCAATCACATTCATAACCTTATCCATACATATAAACATATCACAGGCTAACCAAGGGGACAAGTTTTATCAACACTTTGGAAATACTCATTCATCATACTTGAAATAGAGGACCCCAACCTTCCACACTTATAGATTCAAGCATTTCTCATTAGGCATAAGACTTTAACCATATTCAAATATCATCAAGTAAAGGATTTTAAACAAATGCACATCCATTTAAGTTAGAGACTCTAACTACTCACACGCATTCATTCAAGCAAAGGACTCCAACTACATGCTCACATATTAGGAAAAGGGACTCTCACCTTATTTCATATTAGATAAGGGACCTGAACCCGTAACCAATTCATTTGGTGAGGCACTTCGACCTCTTAAGATCTCGTAATGTAAGGGACTTTAACCACAAGCGATTCTATTAGCAAGGGACTTTAACCTCAATCCATCCTGACTCTCATTAGTTAACATTAGAACTCTAACCTTTTGTCAATGCATCCACACACATTCACTTCTACACATAAGGACTTAAACCCATTTATCCAATTCAAAACCATACATGACCACATGGTCTTCATGGGAGCCTCCATTGCTCAACTATTTTAATAGGCCAATGGCTTAATTCAACTCATCATACACCTCAAACTATGGTCCTCAAGACCTTTACAAGCGATTAACACGTCATTAGCAATTCTATATAATAATTTAGTTCTACATACAAATCACGTTCATTTTTATGTTAGGGACCTTAACCCCTTATTATTCATCAAACCATCAAGGTTATCAATTACTCAATATATGGATCATATTATCTTCACAATATCATTTATCAGGCATTCTTACATATTGGGCCATTGCCCTAGTTCAAAGCACCATCATCATGTAACTAGACATCTCACTCAGATATTTTCTCAGACACCTTGTGTATATACCTTTACTAAGGCCAATTTCATAGCAGAAATTATCAAGACTAGGTTTACTCAATTCCCATATGTTAGACCATATACAACAACCATTCATGTGTGTAAACTATCATCAATAACATGTATAAGCATAATTCTAAGCAACAATTATCATATTTCATCATTAAGCAACAAAACCTTTTTTATTTGATTTCAAAAGCACCATGTACAGTTTCTAATCCTATTGTGAAATACATGGGTTTAAAGTTATTTATCAAGGTAAAGAGTTGCATACCTAAAACATGATGAATCACCAAGAATATTAACTCTCATTTACATCTTAAAGACCACTCTTGAAACCCTAGCCTCTAATTCTTCAAAGATGAATTTGAGAGAGTGTTTAGGGTTCTTGATCCATTAAAAGTAGATGTTTAGGAAGCTACACACACTTATATACTGAGAGGTCTTAGGGTTCTAGACATGGGAAATGACCACAATGCCCTTAGTTAAAATCTGAAAATTGACCCCATCCAAGGGTACGACTCATATAAGTAGTCATACCCTAGGGTACGAGTGGTACCCTAACTCATACCCTAGGCTTGACCTAGGTTACACTCACTATTAAGGGTAAGACCATGCACCATGAGTCATATCCAAAGGGTACAACTCACCTCTAACTCGTACATAATAACTGTACCCAAAATAGTCCACTTCGATACTCATGACTCCCCTATACGACTCACCTAGGTACGACTTATATCCTTAGGTATAATTAAGGGGGGGGTCACTCATACCTAAGACAATGAGTGATCCCCACCATACTACCTATGATACGAAAGGGAAGAAGGGGAAGGATATGACTCATATCCAAGGGATACAACTCAAGCCCCTAGTCGTACCCACCCTAGTGACACCCAAAGATGATGTTCTTTAATGGCTCTAATTCTATGTTTTTCAAGCTCCTCCTGCTGAAAGGGCCCCAGTGCATGAAGTCGCACGACTAGGGAACAAAACCTAGGATGACTAGTACATCCCCCAAATATAATGTGTGACATCATGTACACGGTCACTTGGACCAAACCTAATATCGAAAAATACAAGTTTAAAGTTTTGGTCCCTTTGGGGACCTCCACCTTCCATGACTTTTCTATACACCCCGCCATTATTTCCCAATTAAAATCATTACCAAGAAACCCACTACCCATTTATTAACCAAGGCCATTAGTAGGTGTATTGTCATACTGACTATACTTGGAAGTTTTGTCCATATCTAACCATATATAGGTTCAAAGGATTCTGTGTACCCTTCCATTAACCATATTAGAACACTTGGGGGATTCCCATGTACCTCACAAGCATAACCATTTATCCTTTTTACCTTTATAAACCATTTAAATGATGCATAAATCCTTTACTAAGTTTAAAACAAGCAAGAGTTCCATTGAAGATGATCAATGCAATGAAATGTCCTTATAAGCATTTTGTCAAACACATTGGGGGCACAATATTAAAAAAAACAATTCTAATTGCCATTTAACCATCCCCATGTAATCTAATTACCCAAAATCACCAATTAAGAATGTAAATATATAATTAAAACCATGGGAAACCATAATCGATCATTTATAATCAAAACACCCAAATCATAGTTGAAAACCCAAAATCATACAATAATGAAATCATAAAAACCATGTCTTTAGATGGAAATAACAGTAAGGAAAAATAACATGCCTTAATTGACAAAGTAGATGGAGATAAACCACCAACAAGATCCCCCAAATTAGTCCTCAAGTTGAAACTCGAGCTTCCTTGCCCAAAAGCGCTTGAGAGAATTATAGAGTGTTTAGGAAGAGTTTCTAAGGGTTTATGAATAGAATAATAAGGTAAATAACCTCCCAATTGAGTTAAAAGTCATGGGGCCTTATTAGGGTAATTGGGGAAATGTCCAAATTACCTCAACTTAAATTGTACAAAAATCTCATCACAGAGATATGACTAACCCCTACGAGCCTTACCCTCCCTGAACAAGTCATACCCATCATTTGTACCCTTTGAACAAAAAATATCCAAGGTACACCTCATCTAACTCAAGTCATATCCAAGTACATGATCTGTAACTTTCACCCATATCCCTAACAGGATCGAATCCTAAGAGGATTAAACATTGTCAACCATACGAGACCCTAGTACAATTCGTACCCTGACTACAGCTCATGGAGAGCCACTCATACTCAGATCCAACTTAAGAAACCAAGTATAAGATTAAGATAAGGAAAACCCAACCCAAATGATCTGTTTCCAATCATACAACTCACATCATTCAAGTTGTACCCACTCTAGTGACCAAAATAATCCCACCAACCAACACTAGTCAATATACGATTGGACCATACCCTTTGTACCCCAACATACGGCTCCTACCTATGAGCCATATTGGGTCCAGAGACCAGAATTCTAGAAAAATTTTTAAGGGTCAAAACCCAAGGTGTTTCACATGGAAAGAGAAATAGTTGATATGGAGAAGGGGGACATCAAGTTCATACTCAATAACAATAACGTCATATTCAACATCCAAAGAACTATGAAGTAGTCAACCGACATAAGGGTGGTACCAGTTATTCATTGTTTTGATGATCTTGGGGGTTACTCCTTTGGGTACCTTGATGAATTTTGAATAATCTGGGTACCTGCATCATACTGCAACGTTAAATCAAGTGTTGCATGGGAGACAACCCATGGGTTTATTGGTGAAGTTTGGGTAACCAAATTATTCATATCATTCTATGACGTTACATTAAGCTCTGGATGGGAGGCAACCCATTATTTTAGTGTTCACATTATTTTTCTTTTTTATAGGTATAGTAGCATAAGGAATAGCCTGGAACATGGTAATATATTGCTTAAATTCATAATATTCTAGGTAAGGGGACTTCCTGAACCACTCATGGGGGTCAAAAGTCCAACTTGGGCTAGGTAAGTTGTGCATTGAATGTTAAAAGGAAAATTTAAGGATTTTTTGGGATTTTTTTACCTTAAATTGTGAACATACTTAAGAGGTCATAAATACCACTTACGACTTCATAAATAGTGCAATATTTTTCAGAAAACAAGTCTAGAGAGAAGGAAAATGGTCGAAAAAAATAGGCTCACTTAGGGGCCGTAGGTGGTGCCATAATTGGCCCAATTTTAGGCCTTATTTCTTTTTAAAATTTGGGCCCATCCCAACCTAAGATAACCCAAAACTACCAAACCCAATTCTCAGCCCCACAAAACCTCAAAATTTCCTTTTTTTTTAAAAATTAAAACTTACCAACTTCTTCCAAAATCTATATAAGGCAATAACACTAATTTCACTCGATACCAAATTTTCTAAATTTTATGTATTGCTCATCAAAGAAACGGTTCTTTATCTTTTTTAATCATCACTTTTGGTTCTTGAAACTAAAGGTAAACTTCTTGGCTCCTAATAATAGTAAATGGTGCTAAACTTGGAATAAGTAAGTTGGTATGTTTAATTGTTTGTAAAATATGTTAAAATAAACAAAAAAATATGTTAAAATAAACAAAATTATGTATGGGAGCCTAGAAATAGCCTAAAATCTAAAATAGGTACATTATTCTTGAATTATAACTTGATGATCATGCCCTAAATAAAAGATGAATTTGAATAGGTCGAGGAATCCCAAGAGTCTTGTAAGACACATTTTTATTAAAAAGTTGACTCTAGTTTTACGTACAAATATTGGACTTGTTTGGATTGAGTATAAGTTATAAGGATGTGAAACTGAGGGAGAAATTCAAAGTTTTCAAATTTTTTGTTTTTCTTCAAGTTTTGCAGTCCCTCACTATATTTTAGACACTAACACTTGATTTTTCAGGTACACATAACACCAAAGGCTTCAAAAAAAAAAAGATGAATCTTTGAGGCGATGGGATGAATCCCCTAAAAGTAATTTTTCAATGGAGGAGTACTCTATTACACCGATCAGAGTGATGAGGCAATAGACCAAATCCTATAGACGTATTGCAGCCGATACTATTATTAAAGATACCTTAGCTGTACCATTTGTAGACCATTCATAGTGAGGAAAATGACCTACTTCTAATTAGCCTAGAGCTTATCCACAGATTAGTTTACCAGTACCTAGGTTGAGAATGTAGTTGGCTAGGATTTCACCTCTACACTTTCCCAATTCTAAGGAGGAAAAAAATAAGAAAGAGAAAGAGATAAAATCTGAGTCACCTCCAACATAGCCATACAGGACCCTTAGTCTGAGGAGGGGTTATAGGATGAGTCTAAGGTAGCATTTTAGAAGCAATCAGTAGTAGTACCCCAATTTGAGGAGGGTACGACCAAATTATGCAGTAGGTGCCACCGCAAATTATAGATTCACCAGCTTATACAGATCAAACTTTTGACCCTATATATATCTTAGCAGGACCTATTGATAAGGTGAACATGAGGTATTGTGTAGAGGAACTTTGGACTATTTATGAGCATATATTTATGACTAGGACCAGCTGGCCTAAGAGGACTATTTATGAGGAGAGATAGATTGAGTTGCCCCAATTGGATGAAGCACCATTGTTGTAGGTTAGGTTTGATGGGTATCATCTGGGGTGGATGACTAGACCCTAAGGTTCATATAGCTAGACAGTGATGCACAAGGTCTATGTTTCATATGTCACTACAGTATGATTGACCACTACCAGATATGGTAATGAGGTAGGGTAGCCTCAGTTAGATCAGATACTTATGAGAGGTGTTATGGTAGATATTTTAGTGGTGACCATTCACTGAGTTCTATTTAGTGTTGAGTTTATTGCTCCAACTTCTACTGTAGAGTGTGATTATAGGTTGAGATTTTTGCAGGACAAATACGATATATGGGATATAGAGCATAGAAGAGAGAGTAGAGATAGAGAGATAGATCACTAGTTATATTTCACTTATTTATATAGATACCTCTTGGATAAAGAGGCAGGGAGTTACTAAAAAGGTGGTATCAAATTTTGCTGCAAAGTTCTGGTGGCTGGTAGTTTATTATAGATTGTGTTCGGATGCTACAGACAACTTGTTGACCTAGGATGGAGCTACATTGATAGCGAGCATGATGGTATGTTATCATATTGATTTTTCAGTCATTATCAAGCACGAACTTCATGAGAGGGCCTTTGGTGATATGGATATATTTCCCTTTCCTTGTCTAGTCCAGATTCTACATAATGAGGCAAGTGTGTCAGAGGTCCTTAGTGTTGATGCAAGAGTAGAGGTGACGAGCATGGCTCGAGCTAGTATGATCAAGGATCCAACAAACTCGTTCCTTGCTTAGAGGACCCATATGTCTCTAATAGTGATTCCATCCTAGTCTAAGGGATTATCAATTCCTGTGGAGCTTATTGATAAATAGGGAGAAGGTGTTAGTGTTAGTATGAATTTTGAGATGGGTTTGTAGAGAAAGGCCCCTGAGATGGAAACATAGGGTGAGGGAACCCCAGTTATATCCACTTCTACCCCGACTTTAACTTCAGATCTGGTTGGTACACCTTCAGTTCCCCCTTGCCCCTCTACTACAACTATTTTTAAAGGTATGGTTTTTGTATCACGGAAGTTCTTGCAGAGCTTAGTAGATAATCAGAGTGCTACTACCACCTGGCTAGCAAATATTGAGGATAAGGTGTCATCATTGTATAAACATATCTGGCCTTGAGTCCGGATGACACTAGAAAATGTAAAGAGTAGATTACAAGTTGTGCATAGTGTTGAGATGTTAGTGTTCCAAGCTGATGTGTATACCCATATAGATAAGTTTGAGATTTGAGTGTTAGCCTGATTTAGTGATATTGAGGTACTTGATCTGGGTGAGATTAAAATGTAGGTAGCCACATTATGGGAAGAGATACGCTCTCTAACTGGGAGAAACATTCCAGCTACCCCTCTAGTTATACCTCTATTTTTTTAGCTGCTACCTCTACATTGACCTAGATGCTTTACTTATTCGTGGAGGATGAGAAGATGTTCTTTATAATTAGGACCAAGAAAGGCTGAGAGGTAGATTTATAGGATCCTTAACTACCATATGATCAAGCCCTAAAATAGGTCACACATGATTCAAAAGAGATTGAGTTTGCAAATAGGTAGAGGTGTTATGAGCAATCCATAGGTTCATATTCTAGTAGTGCACCACCACCTCCTCCACTGGCTGAGATACCCACACACGGGGATGATTATGTTATAGATGCCTAGTGTATCCCGGCTATGTCCTCATTCCCTTACTTTACATTGCTTACAAGCACTGGGGATAGTGCATAATCTTTTAGTTGGGGGTGGGGTGCACCATAGCCGATGTGGGTTTTAGTTACTGTGTGTCAATTCCTGTAGGCCTCGGTATGGTTTTACAATGGCATATCTAGGTTAATTTTTTGTTGTATCATGTATTATTACATAATGTATTGTGTTTTATGTAATTAGGAGATTTTGAGTGTTTATGGAAGTTGACATATTTTTTTTATTAATTTTTTAGAAAAAAGATACCCCACAAAAAAATTATTTTACAATTGTGTGATATCAATATATATGTGACCATATGGATCTTGTTATGTAATTAGGATTAAGGATACGAAAATCATTTCTAACAATTGCATGAATTAGACAAGTAGTATCTTGTAATATTACCATGTTCCATGTGTGTGGGAGACACTACTTAGTTCTATTTATGTGTTGAATCCAGAACTGTAATGACCCTCCAGGTTATTTTTTCATATTTTTAATTATTTCACTATTAGATCTTATCCATAGCTTCCCTAAGTCATTTTTGACTTCTTGGGACTGACAGTTGTGTTATCAGGCAGTTTGTTTGGTATTTAGAGCCAATTCCCTTTTTAAAAGTCGTCATTGGTTCCAAATGGACAATAGGAAAAACTTCAGTAAATGATATCGTATGCAAATTCCAACTATACCAACACCTATAAAATATAGATTTTAGGCTAGGTGGGCACCCAAGCCTATTTTGACCAATTGGTCAAAAAGTTAAAAAATTAGAAATATGGGTATAGGACCCACATTTGGTTTAATAAACCTTGGATGGAAAATCCAACTTTGCCATCGCATTTGGAAAGTCAAATTTAGTGTGGTTACATAGTTTATTTGCATATATCAGATTTTGAATGAATCCCAAGACTACGGTTGGAACTTTAAAATTTTTCCAAGTTTAGTTGGTTTTCTGGTGCATGTGTAATCACACCAGAGGGTGAGGTAATGACACCAACAGGTGAAGAGTGAGCATTTCGATCATACTAGAGGGTGTGGTGATTTCCATATATCCTTCTGAGGCTAGGGTGTACGATTCCACACCTGGGTGTGCGATAGCCATACCTAATGACCTATAAGGGGTATAAAAAGAACCTTAGATTGTGAATTGGCAATTTTCCACTCACACCTTGAGAGAAAAAGACCTGAATAAGGTGATAAATCAAAATTAAGCCTTGTTGATAATTTGAAAGCTTGATTAACATTTGTTCTCTTGATTATGTTTCAGATTAAGGAAATATTTCACCCTTTTCTTGGTGAGTTTTCTTGGCTAGTGAAAAAACCTCAAATTGGTTGAGGTAGGCTTCTATCTACTCTTCGTAAGATGATGCGTGTTATATATTCCATGTGAATGTGAATGTAAAGATTTATTATGGGTAGAATGACATAGTCTTAATTACTGAAGTTTGGAGACTAGATGAGGGTTTTGACCCGTAAGGTAAAATGCTTATTACACTTTTAGAATCCTATTGACTTCTACTTAGATTGAACTAACTTGTAGAGTAGATATGATAGTGGTGCTAGGTTTGTGGTGTTATTTAAGCATTGGAATCAAAGTTAGTATGATTAACCTTATTTGCAATATTTAAGTAATCTTAAAAAAATAAAATGGGTGGAGTTGACTTAATTGCTCATGTTTCTAGGTGGGTTACCTGCCATAGAGTTGATATGGCTTAGGTAACATCAAGAAGTGAAATTAGATACCTTAGGCTAGTTTGGAGTATAAATTTCCTAAAAATGGAATTCAATGATTAGAAGTTGTTCTTCCAGCCCACCATAGGCCAAGACTTGGGTTAGCCCATATGGACTTAACTGTAGATGTTAGGCATAGTTGAGATGAGTAAGCCTTTATAGTAAGGTTACTATGTGAGATTCTTATTGATATTATACTGATTAGATATGATATGGCTTACTATTATGATTATCGACATGAGCTCCAGATATGTATGTGGGCCTAAGGACGTGATTATGATGTTGTAATTATTCTAGACACATTATTGGGCCAAAGGTCGTGTTATGATATCGGTTGAACATCTAGGAAGTTTTTATACATTTAAAGGATGCAGTTGTGGTTTATGTATATATTAATACTTATGGTTCCATTATTTAAATACTGGTGATGGAATGTATAGATTTGATACATTCATGATCATTAACTCGGTGAAAGATGCAATTCTAAATAATATAGGATCTTATTAAGGATTCTCCTAAATAAGGGTTAAAGCCTACTTTTTACCTTAAAATAGATTTCTTGATAATAATAACTGCCAGCCTTAATGGATGATATATATGCATAAAAGAGATTAATAGTGATGTTTTAATGATTTGACTAAGACAGATTCCGGACTATGATTTGATACTACTAATTACTTCAATCATGAGAGATTCTGACCCTTTTTACACTTTTATAATGATTTATTCCCAAAGTTCACTCCTGCTAATGGATTTATGAATTTACCCTCTTTTTAGCCACGGTTTGAGCCCATGCACCTACTATAGTATATACATATCTCTCTAGTATAAGACGAAGGAAGATGTTGTATTGATGATATAAACTCTAGCTAAAATCCCAATGATATATTATAGTATTAGTGTTAGAAATTTAGGTATTGATGATATTGATGATAATTAAAGAGATTGAGAGTATAGATTATATATTTATGATTGGTTCAATTTTGAGTCATGGTAATATTTATGAGCAGTTCAGTTTTAAGTCTTGGTGATACTTATAACTAGTTCAATTTTGAGTCTTGATCATATTTATGATCGTTTCAATTCTGAGTCTTGATGATACTTATTCCTGATTAAATTTCGGATAGCTAACATATTCTCGATTTGATTTCAGAGGAAGATTATGATAATTATGGTTATTATGTTTATGGTTATGAGAATTAGTTTGTAATATTAATTATCTATCTTTCATTCATTCTTGGATGCACATTATCTATCACCAGTATGCGCCTATATCTATCAGCCCATATGGGGGGTTTCATAGGCACGGGTGATGACTATACCTTATGGTATGATATATATTGATTGAACCTTCTCAGCCTCTAATGGTGGGGTACGTGATATGCTCGTCTAGGCATTTGGTTGTCCAGACTAGTCGGTTACTCTCATTGCTATTGATATTATTAATATCATTGTTATGATCATTGTTATGGCTAGTTTATGACAGATTGGTTATTAATTCAATATCGATGTCCAAGGTATGATTCTGGATCTTCTATCTTTTGATTGTACTATCATGCATAAATATCTCATTGGCTTGCTTATGTGGTTGTTGGACATTTGGGTGTAGTTTTCTATTCTATTTATATGTTATATATATCTACCTTATCTTTGGAGCTAAGTTGGTATATGCCTACTGAGTACCATGTATTTGGTACTCATCCTACACTTTTGCATCCTGCAGAGCATAGCATGGGTTATTGTTGTTGATGTGTGAGTCATGTGGAGCAACCATGGTTCGGAGACCTAGAGTGAGCTCCTAATGTTTGAAGTATTACTACCTCTCTCTTATGTATTAGACTAGTCTCTATATTATATTCAAAGATGGGTGTATTTGTATATTTGGCCCTAGCCTTGTAAGGTTACTATATTTGGCTTCGACCACTTTACCCTTATTTGGAGGCATAGCTCTAGGCGACATCAATAGCCACGTCTAAACTTCTCTTAATGAATGATTTCTTATTATATATCTTGCTACAATCAACTTCAAACAAGCATAAATCCTAGCTTCTGAATTAGTTTTGATCTCAAGACCCAAAAAAAGATATATAATTAAACTAGTTTTCTACTACATCCAGTTTCACCCTAATTTGATATCGGAATAAAAGTTACGGTCATTTTACTGAGCCTTGCTAAAGTTGTTAGTATGACGACTCAAATACTATGAGTCATCCTCACACCCTACAACTCATAGTAACTGCTAGAGATGTGAAAAATGAGTCCCAGATGATGACTCAGTCTACGGATCACCCCAGATACTACAGATCATCACCAGAATTATCAAGACTGATACCAACATCAAATGATTTTAAAAGGATTTTTTGGTCTTATCCCACTCTTTTAACAATAAAACAATGTCGTTCCACCTATTACAAGAGGTATGAGTCTATTTAATCACCCTAAAACCCTTATTATTTTCCCCAAATTCATTCTAAGTCAAATAATCACATCAAACCAAAGCCTAGGGTTTTTCTCAAAGCCAAATTTACAAACCTTCAGCCCATGATTTCATCAGTTCAGGTATGTGGGAATTCAATAAGGAATTTATTTCACCCTTATGCCCAAAACCTAGTTTTAAAATATGAATTTCAGTCATGATTTTTTTGAGCTCATGATCTAGGGTTCACACCTAATTATTTTAAATTCTTGAATCATAGTTCCCTCATATTTTTTTTACTATTTTGGTTGTCATTATGCATAATTTTCATGGATTTAGCTCAGTTACTTTAATATGAGATCAATAATGCATGTTTTACATATTCTCTTTCGATTGAATTATTCATAACTTGGTGGATTTCAGTCTATAGTAGTTGGCATACCATGTTTCCCATAAACTTTAGGATCTTTACATACTTAGAAGCATGAACCCTCTGTATGTTGATAAATTCTTGATTTTGGACTTGTTTTGTTAAATTTTACATTTATCCTGAGATTATAAAATTTATCATGATAGTTGCATTAATCAGAGATGGCTAGTTATGAACACTCGATGACTTAGGATATGATGTATTGTTAGTCAAACACCCAGTCATTCGACTTTCATAATTTAGAATACTTTCAAATAAAACACTTATCTTCCAGTAATAAAACATCAGTAATTTTTAAACTATTCAGTATATCAGTTTATATTCAGTTGGGAGTACTGCTTAGCACCGAGCGGACCTAGGGATGGAGGCTCACCCATCAGTTAAGTTGAGACCTTTTGTAGAAGTCCTTGAGTCCCAGAACTACAATACCACCGAGGTTCTAAAGGGTCATTTGTCATACTAGGTTTGACACCTTAGTCATTTTGCACATCAGTTTAGTGGTACCACGTCAGATCAATCTTTATAGCATGGCAAGGTATATTAGGCCCTTTTCAATGGAGATTACCCATCAAAATTTATGTTTTTCTTACATGGTTATATGTCGGTTAACAATATCTCCCATAATTTAAACTCGTTATTATATAACCTTATGATCAGTTTATTCAGTACAATATTGATCAATTACATGTTTATTTACATGGTGATTGCATAAGTTCGCATCCCATGGTTCTAGACTTAGTATTTGTACATGATCCTTAGTTTAGTTTTTTCTTCCTTTTAAACTATGACTTCATATTATCATTGAATAGTAGTATTTGTGTATGTCATATAGGGTCATTGTACCTCAGTTCAGCTCTTGGGTAGTCAATTAGCATTCAGTATGGTTTTACAGCATGTTCAGCACCAATATTAAATTATATAAAGTATTTATGTTTCTATGGCTTTCTAATATTTATAAATGTTTTAGATCATAATTTAGAGATTTCACTATGACTTATAGCTTTTACGTTCTAACATATTTTAAATACTTATTTTAGTAAATAGTTCATGTCTTTGGGTTCAAAGCATGTTGTAAGTATTTTCATGACTGGTGCATATCTCACATACTCAGTATAACCAAAGTACTGATCATATACCTCTTCTGCCTATATTTTTCATATGATGTAGGTTCAGGTATTTACTATCAAGATCATGGTCAGGAAGATCTTAACATTCAACTAGTAGGTGATAAGTTCTCTTATTTTAAATACTCAAGTTAGTTGTAGATCTAGTATTTCAATTGCATAATCATATATATTTGTTACGACTCGATCTAGGGCCTGACCGTGATGGGTATATCAAGTCCAAAAAGGACTGAAGACCACCCCATGCACCAAACCAAACAAAATACCATACCCTCAATGTCGGATGAATTCGGAACATATAATAAAATAACATAAACAAGCTCAAAGAATTTAAAAAATTGATGTGCTATAGAAATATAGCACTTTCAATGATTAAAACGAGGAAAATATGCAAGTTTCTGAGCTTACTTTGTTACATATAATGTGTTTCGGGTATGTATTAAAGGAAATCATATTTTGGATACTAAGTACATGAAAAGGTAAAAGAGCTGTTTTGGGGTACTTTTTGGAGCAATTACGAATGTTTGGGACACTTTTTGACTTGTTATTGATCAAAGCATGTTTGAAAATTAAAGAAAAGCTAAAAAGATCACTCCCGGAACTTACTAAGTCAACCTATGGACCGCATGTGGGACCTACGGACCATAAGTAGGAAAAGAAAGTGCAAGAAATCCAAATTATCGAGTGCTGACTTGAAGTTTTTTTCCCATCTGTTACTTGTGCCATGTACCTTCACTCACCCTGATGACTGCAGGTACTACCTTCGGTCAGGGTTATGGCACAAGTACAGACTAAATGTATCCATCGACCCTATTTTCTCCTATTTCATTCAATCTTTGGTTTTAGGGTTTCCTCATGTACTATAAATACCCTTTATATGTTTTTTAGTAGGAGTTACACACTTTTGATACTCACAAATATATTTTGATTCCAAGATTCAATTTTGATCTTGGGATTCTCTCGTATTGACTCTAGTTGATTAACTTAATTACGGTTATGGGTTTTTACACTTCTTATCATTGTGATTTCATCTATGCTTTCAATTATGAATGATATTGATCTCTTTACAAGAATGAGCAGCTAAAACCCACAAATAGAGTTGTGGAAACCATGGTAGATTGACAAAGTAGGAGAAGTGTGGTTGTTGAATTTAACCAACACCCATGGCATGCATTGCATTATCTTCACTATAATAGATTTTTTAGCGGTGGTCAATGTTATGATCCCACCTATATTATTGCTACTCACTCCAAAAGAGGAGTAGTGACCAGGAAAAGATAATGACAATAGTAATTTGGAGTTTAGCTGTCGATCCATACTATTAGGCATTATCTATGCAAGATGGATAGATTTTATCTAATAATTAGAGACTCAAAAGTTAATAGTTAACTTGTATCAAGAGAAGGGTTAGTAATGTGACATCCTAAAACTCAAAAGGTAAAAGGTGAAATTTGTCTACTCATCCCAAAGACTGTAGATGATACATAAATTATCGGCTCTACATGTAAGGTATCTAATTGGCTCAATAAAGCATGATAAGCCAACGGAGTTGAAATGCCAAGGGGAGTACAATCCTAGTGTTCACTAATATTGATCACAATAGAAGTTGATATTTTCTCTTTGCTCGATATTGCCATTTAAATCCCGCCATATATTTTTTCTATTTTTACTCGTTAATTACAACATCTGAAATCCACTAGTCTACATATTTCCTAGTGATTTGACCCCAACCTTTGTTGGGTTACTATATTCTTTCAGCGACTGTATCACCATCTGAGAAGAGGTATTGTTTGGACGTAATTAAAATTTTTGCACCATTGTTGGAGACTACAGTGTTGATTTATGAGATGAAGTCATTACAGTCTTTGAGTTTTTTTTGTTCTTAGTTGGGCATACATCGGTGTATTCCTTGTACATGGATTAAAAATCCCAAGAGGTCCTACAAACACCTAGTAGGATGTCAGAGTTGAAAAAAGAAGAGTTTTCTCCCCATCCTTCTGAAGGAGTTCAAGACATTATTGATTGAAATATTGGTGAGCTTTCACCTCAAGATGAAAATAAGAAGAGGGTAGTAGAAGAAGCTTAATACATAGCTCAGGAGGTAGAGTTAGCTGAGCAGAGACAAGCAGCAGAACATCGAGTAGTACTCGGTGAAAACCAGAATAAAGTCAGAAGAATCCAACCTCAAGTGATTCCAATATATTAGTATGTTCATCCGTATCAAGATGATGAAGAGGATCTAGGATACGTTGAGCTGAAAGAGACTGGAGCTACCATTCCTCTTGTTTTGCCCCCTGATGTCAAGTTCAGTATTTCTAGTGCTATGATTCAGACCGTATACTTGAAGGCCATGTTTGTAAGGTTGCCTATATATGACTCAAACTTGCATCTGGCAAATTTTACTGGGATCTACAATTCATATACCATACTTAGGGTAGATCAAGAGGCATTGAGATTGGGGTTGTTTCTCTTCTCGCTTATTGGAGAGGCATCTTTATGGCTAGGGGAACTTCTAAAAAGGTCTATCACTATAAAGAGCGAGTTACGCAGACAATTTTTAAATAGGTTCTTTCCTCCATCCAAGGAATTATAGCTCAAGGATGAGATTTATAACTTTAGGAAACTGTAATCAAAATCTATGCATGAGGCATGGTTTAAGCTTAAGAGAATCTTAGCATGGTGCACAACCACTGAATTTCAAGGCTAAGCTTGTTGGAGATCTTCTATAGAGCCCTAACTATTAGTTCCAGAGAAATGGCAGACACTATCTCTGGAGGAGCCTTCATGAGATTATGATGGGAGATAGCTTCGAGTATTATAGATCATATCTCATTAACTAACCGAGGGTGGTATACTCGAGAGGTTGAGAGAGGTTCTGATATTTAGACATTGGAGCTTCTAGTGAATGAAGATTAGCTGAGGATATTGTATCTTAGGAGATTTCACTATTAAGGACAGATATTGATAAGTTGGACAAATAATTTGCAACAATAAATTTTGGAAAGGTTAACGCAGTAGAGGTACAAGGTACAACTTCTAGGGTGCATGAGTCTGAGTTTGAGGAGGAGTCAAAGTATGTGGATCATTAGTCGATGGGTTTTTAAGACCTAGGGAAATAGAATCAAGGTCAAAACTATGATAATAGAAACAAATACATTCCACCTTGCGAACGAGATGTGGAATTAAGAATTGAAGAGATGTTGGAAAAGCTGATGAAGGGTCAAGATTGTCAGGAAACTTACCTCAAAGAACTCAAGGTCGATATTTTAGGATTGAATCACATTCAAATGCTATTAACCAGTTGGACCAACAGTATGGGCAAATCTCACTTTGTACCAATGTCAGATAGGTGCATTTCCTAGTGACAATATGTCGAATCCTCCAATATGGGTTCATTGTCTAGCTATTAACACGGGCAGTGATTCCCCACCTGATGAGCACTTTTTTCCTACTATGAATGAACCAATAATGGAAAATATTATTGCAGATTAGAAACCTTAAGATGAATTTAAGAATCTAACTTGTAGTGGTGATGATTTGAAAGTGATGACAATGACGATTGGGTAGTAGGAGAGACCCAAGATATAATGTAGCAATTTATCACAAACTTTCATGCACCATTAGTATAAAAGAATGAGATCCAGTTCAGTCACCATTCCATGTTCTATTGCGCCTTATGACATTAATCAGGATATATATAATACGGGAGTAGGAATAAATGTAATGTCATTGGTGGTATACAAGGTATTGGATCTAGGAGAAATCTAGCACACATCTGCAAGGTTGTTGACATCTGATTCATCTGTGAAAAATCCAATGGATATTATGCACAATGTAGAAATAAATGTGGCATCATTCAAGTATCTAGTAGATCCATGATTTTAGGTAGTAAAGTAGATGCCCGCTATCCGATTATCTTGGGTTAACCTTTCTTGTCTATTAGATGGGTGTTGATTGATATAGACCTAAAGGAGATCACTTTCAAATGGAATAATAAGTAAATAGTGTTGAATATATTCATGACAGTTCAGCAGCCTGATGATATGAGAGTGGTACCAGTGATTGATATAGTGGATGACGATGTGGTTGCAGTGGTGTACCTATTAAGGAAATATTAGGGGTAGAAGCATTAGCAATAATGATCATAAAGTTTGAAAGTGATGGGATAGATGAATATGATGAGCTTGTTCAGGCACTACATGGCATAGGTTCTTACAAATATGCCCCTAATAAGCTAGATCTTGACTTGAAGAACAGAACCACACCTCATGCAATACAATCGATTGAAGAACCATCAGTATTGGAATTGAAGGCCCTCCCACCTTATTTACATTATGCATTCTTGGGGGCCAATAATACTTTACTAGTAATTATTAAGGCAGATCTAGCAGGAGCACTAATGGAAGCTTTGATATCAGTGTTATGAAGGTTCAAGAGAGATATTGGGTGGAATATTTTAGGCATTGTAGGGATTCCACCAGGTATATGTACACATAAGATACAGCTTGAGCTGGACAACATTCCCAGTATTGATCACCAAAGACGACTGAATCCTCATATACAGAAGGTAGTGAAAATAAGATAATCAAGTGGTTAGATACTGGGGTAGTTTTTCCCATTGCAGATAGCAAGTCGGTGTGCCCGGTTCAACATATTCCAAACAAAGATGTCACAGGTTCCAAATGAAAAAAATAAAGTAGAACCAATAAAGACAGTGACTGGCTGAAGAATATGTATGGACTATAAAAAGTTGAACAAGTGGACACAAAAAAACACTTCCAAATGTCGTTCATGGATCAGATATTGTACAGACTAGTAGGCATGGATTGGTACTATTTTCTTGATGGATACTCGGGGTAAAATCAAATCATGATTTCTCCTGAAGACCAAGAAAAGACTACCTTTACTTTCCCTTATAGGAACTTGGCATTCAAACAGATGTCGTTCGGACTATACAATGCGTCTGCCACTTTTTAGAGATGTATGATGTTCATATTCTCTGACATGGTGGAAGACACTATTGAAGTGTTCATGGATGAATTTTCAATGGTTGGGGACATATTTGATAACTATTTAGCCTATTTGGCCAGTGCACTACAGAGATATATAAAGTGCAACTTGGTACTAAACTAGGAAAAATACCACTTCATGGTGAAATAAGGTATCGTACCAGGGCGCAAGATCTCCAAGATTGGTATTGAGCTGGAAAAACAAAAGACTGAGGTGATTGAGAAGTTTCCATCACCAGTGTCAGTTAGAGGCAAACGGAGTTTTTTGGGTTATGCAGTCTTTTGTAAGAGTATCATCAAGGACTTCTCTAAAATTTCAAGTCCTCTATTAATGCTTTTACATAAGGAGGTGAAATTTCTGTTTGACGATGCTTGTCTCAAGTCTTTCAAATTCCCAAAGGAGAAGTTGATTTCGGCGCCCAATATTGTGTCTCCTATCTTGTCTGCACCTTTTAAGGTAATGTGTGATGCGATCAGAGTGGCCTTGGTAGTTTTTCTATACCAAAGAAGATAAAATATGTTGCATCCCATCATCTATGCCAGCAAAGCTTTAAACCCCACACAAAAAAAATTATATAGCTACAGAGCAGGAGCTACTTATGGTGGTTTTTACTTTTTAAAAATTTTGGTCTTATTTGATTGGGACTAAGGTTATAGTGCTAATTGACCATACATCCTTGAGTTACTTGATATCGAAGAAACATGCCAAACCTAGATTAATTCATTACGTTCTTTTACTGCAACAATTTGATTTTGAGGTCAAGGACCAAAAAGGGAAAGAAAATCAAGTTACAGACCACTTATCCAGACTTAAGGAGGATATCATATAGAAAATAGGGGATAACCTCAAGATAGATGATGCTTTTCCTGATAAGCATGTGTTGGCAACATCTTAAGATTTGATTCCCTGGTTTGCTGATTTTGCCAACTATTTTGCAAGTGATCTTATCCTATAAGATCTATCTTTCCAGCAGTGACGGAGATTTATGCACGAGGTAAGGAAGTTCTTTTAGGATGAGCCGTATTTGTTTAGGATCTGCGTTGATGGTGTGATTAAAAGATGTAGTCCAGAGGTACAGATGATAAGCATTCTGGAAGTTTGTCATTCTTTATTAGTTAGGGGTCACCACAGTGGCACAGGGATACCCCACAAAATTCAATAGTGTGGGTTTTACTGGCCTTAAATTTACAAGGATACGCATGATTTTTAAAAAGCCTGTGTAAATGCTAGCATCAAGGCAACATTTCACGGTGCCAGGAACTCCCCATGATACCTGTTCTAGAGTTAGAGTTGTTTGATGTGTGAGGGATTGATTTCAAGGGCCCATTTATGAGCTCCTATAGCATGAGATACATTTTAGTAGAAATGGACTATGTATCAAAGAGGGTGGAGACATTTGCACTTCCAGACAATAAAGATAGAAGCATTGCCGTCTTTTTTAAGAGAAATATCTTTTCCCGATTCGGCTCTCCACATACAATTATAACTAATGGTAGTTCATACTTCTACAACCACTTGTTCAAAGAACTGCTTGACAAATATGTTTTAAGGCATAAGGTGTCAACACCTTTCTATCCTCGAACAAGTGGGTTAGTGAAAGTCTCCAATAGAGAGATAAAGTCCATGTTTGCGAAAACTATAAATGGCAAAAGGACTGACTGGTCTAGAAATATAGACGATGCATTATGTTCCTATAGATATCCTATAATACCCCCATTAGTGCCTCTCCATATCAGCTTGTGTATGGAAAAGCATTCCACTTACCAGTTGAGCTTGATCATAAGGCACTATGGGTATTGAAAAGGCTAAATTTTAAGTGGTATGATGCAGAAAACTTGAGGTTGGGCTAGGTTAATATATTAGATGAATTATGAATCCATGCTTATGATAGCTCGTCCATATTCAAAGAACAAATGAAGTTGTACCATGACAAGAAAATTAAGAAGAGGATATTTAAACCCAGTGATTTGGTCTTGTTATATAATTCAAGACTACGCTTGTTTTCTAGAAAGCTGAAATCAAGATGGACTGAACCATTCACCGTGGTTAAGGTGCTACCATATGGTTCTATTGAGATAAATCATTATGGTGATATCACGTTTAAAGTGAATGGGTAGCGAGCGAAACACTATATGGGATACTTAGAAGAAGTAAGAGTTTGAATTGAAATAGACCTTGGTGAAGTTTGAGTAGCCAAGGGAATAGAATCGTGCCACCATAGTAAATCAAGAACTACTTGGGAGGCAACCCAAGGTACACAGACTCCTAGTGCATCCTGAAAATGTTCTAACTTGCCTCTATTTTACTTTTTTAGTGCATTGAGGACAATGCATATTTTTTAGTTGGGGGTGGGCATACCATGCCGCCATGGGTTCTTGTTGTCTTGCTTCTTTTCCTGACGATTGCAGTATGGTTGTAGAACCAAAAGGTCTACAATAACTTTGTATCATAATTTGTTTTATTTTATATTGTGTTTTATTTTTGTATATTTAGGAGATTTTTAAGTATTTGGAGCAATAGTCATACTTTGATTGATTTTTGATACCCCTCCAAAAGTTTATGTTTAAGAACAATGTGAATGTATATATGTGTGAACATTTTGGATCTTGTCAAGGCATTAGAAATAGGGACATGATAATAACTTGCTAACAATTGCATGTACTGGAAAGGTAGTAGTTGGTACTATAGACTTTGTGCCATGTGTATGTGAGATACTACCTAGTTTCCTTTGTGTGTTAAATTCAAAACTTGTCATGTAAGACCCCATAAAACTCTAAGCTTAATTCAGTCCATTAATGTTTCTCAAGGGGTCCCAGACTTAGAATATTTTGGCTAAATATCCAGACTTTGTTTTATTTTTATCCTTCGAAGGTTGTCAATCTTATTTTGCGACCTTCACATCCGTTAAAGATCGATATTTAAGATAACTCATGATCAAGAATGTCTATAGGGGGTCCCGGACGAGTTTTGGATTTTTTGGACCTCGTTTAGACCTTATTTGAAATCCCAAAATAGTGAGTCGGTGCGATGTTGGCACATCGTGTTTCCAATCGCATCGACCTATAAAATGTTTCTTGGCTTAAAGCAATCTCCAGTGAACCGATGCAATGTTGATGCATCATGTTGGTTATTACGTTTGTACACTTGATGCACTGCAGCAGATTCAGCGTCGCTGGGCATTATTTTCTGTCTTTTAAACCCGCATCTTTAATGGTAATTATGTTTTTTCCCTGACCTTCAGCCCTCATAACACAAAATTTATCCCTCTTTTGGCTAATTATACTCATTATTTCACAATTCCTCGAGAACAAGAAAACCCTAGGTGATTAATTTCAAATCAAAAACTCAAGATTTCTCCGTTCACTTTCCAGAATTCTTCAACAAAGATATGTAAAGTGTTCATCCAAGGGTCCCTTCCTCCCTTGGATCTTATGAAACCCTTTTCAAAATATGAGTTTTGAATTCCATGTTGTGGGATTGATTGTACACATGTAAATGTTGTGTTATGATTTGCAAGATTGAATCTTTATTGAATTTTCATGACTTTATGCTAGTATGTGGATCGAGAATCCTTAATTTTTAAGTTCTTGTTATAGCCATGATATATTAGTTGTTGATTCATTCTCTATAGAAGGATATGCCTTCAATGCATTTATTAAAATGCCTAAGTGAATAAGAATAGTTTTTTATGACCCATTTGTAATCCAAATGATGAACTCATGATGTACCCACATGTTCAAAAGAACTTCCATGCTAAAGTTGTGTCTTGTAATAATTTGAGGAAATGTTCATGAGATTGAAATTGTGAATTTATGATATATTGCATGCTTTCCTATCCATGTACAAGTTTATGACCTTCAAGTGCTGATGAAATCCCTCAATGATTGTATTGTGAATTGATGAC